>NW_027397078.1:9717491-9910719 GCF_003265705.2 Callorhinus ursinus | reverse complement strand
TCCTTCCTTCCTTCCTTCCTTCCTTCCTTCCTTCCTTCCTCTCTCTCTTTTTAAGGAAATTGCATCCTGCTGTTCACTCCTAACCTGTTAAGAACTGCCACACGGCATCCTCGATATGACTTGTGCTTCCCCTCAAAGCTCAGCCCCCCATACGTCAGGTATTTATTCAGCAAATATGTACTGAGCTCCCAGGACCTCTCTGCCATGGGTTGATGGTGCCAATTTCCCCTATCTGTCACGACAATCAAATGATTCTCCTTTCACAAATGTTCTCAAATGCCCCTTGATCCGTGAGGCCCTCTTGTGCCTCCGCCACGGGCCGGCCTGCCGCCCGCATCTCCTGGCTCAGCACTGATCTCATACCTCCTGTGCCCAACTGCTAGTCCCCACCTGCTCCCTGAGTGGATGGGGTGGGGGCAGGGCTCTCTTCCCAGCGCCCCTAGGGCCGCTGAGCCCCTGGAGGGAGTCGCACTTCGGGCTCTTTCCTGCCAGCCCAGCGCTCCTGAGCAAGGAGCAGGAGATTCCTTTACACCAGGCTTGCTCCAATCGCAGCCAGTCCCGCTAATTGATTCATGTTATTTTATTTTCTGTACCGGTGGTTAGGGCCTCAAGCAATTTTATGTAAATTTATGAACCTTATGCAAATGAGGGCATCCCTAGACTAATTGCACACAAAATGGAAGCTTTGTGGGTACCTCCCCCATTCAAGTGTGCCCTGACTCCTTCTCATCCCTTAAATTACTCCCAAACTCCCCCATGCCCACAAGCCCCCAAGATCAGCAGCCTCCCCTTTCTACCAGTCTTCCAGGCTGCGGGCTTCTCAGTGGCCATTTTGGAATTTTGGGGGACAGCATCAGCTCTGCTTGTTAGGGCTGGTGGCTGCTGGTGTCCCGGCAAACCCTAGCCTTGGGGGACACTCCTCTCAGCTTGTTTTTATTTTATGCCATTTGAATTCCATCTGGCTTCCTCTTCCAGTCCTCCCAGGACAGGTAAGACTAGCCTACTGCAGCCTAGAACCAACCCGAGGCTCATCGAACTGGCTGGATGTGGCCCCTTTGGGTAAGGGCAGGGCTGTAGGTGGCCCTCCCATTTCCAGGGGACCCTGTCCCCAGTCTTAGGCCCATTCTTGATCTGCGCGCTCTGACAGCTAATCCTCAGGAAGGTGCCATCTTAGGTGGGGTTCCCTAGAAGCAGTGCCTGAAACAAGAATTTAGGCGCGTGTGACTTGTAGAGGGAGGGCTCTTGGGAGAAGCCCACAAGGGAAGCAGGATAGGGTAGGGGGAAAGCTGAGCAGATGTTGGTTCTGCTAAAGTCTTGACTCAGAGGGAGCTCTGGAGTTGCCCACCTTGAGGCAAGGGAGTGAGTTTCTGTATCCACCCCTCACCCCCCCTGCCCCTTAGACAGGCATTGGCTGCCACTAGCCCTAGGGGACGGGCGGGGGGGCGGTGGCAATCTGCCAGACATTTTGGGGCAAGAAGGCTCCCATCCGAGAAGGTGTCAGGCAACACCTAGCACATGGGGGATGGGTGGCCAGCCCAGGTAGGGGACCAACAGCATTTCCTGCTGGCTGTAGGTGAAATGCCAGGTCACACAACCACTGAGACCAAGGCCTTTCCATTTCTTTTATTTGTTTGTTTAACCTAATTTAATTTTAACATCCCTGTAAAGCAAGCCATTTAAATCATACCTATTTTATAAATATGCTAGTGCTCAGGGCAGGTTGCCACGTGCTTCCAACATCATATGACCAGTAAACCTCCTAGACAGGGGAGGGATTTGAACTTGGACTGACTTCCCTGTGAGCCTGTCCTGCCTGGCAATGGGCCAGGACTTTTGTCTCCAGCCACTTAGATGTCCAAGGTCAGGATGCGCCGCTTCAGGACTCTAATATACCTAGGTTTTCTCAAGAGCCCTCTTTCCCTTATTCTCCCTTTAGTGTGGCTTCTTTTTACAAATTACTTCAGAGGGTCTGTGTGTGCGCGCGCGCGTGTGTGTGCACGCATGTGTGTATGTGTGTGTGTATGTGTGTGCACGCATGTGTGTATGTGTGTATCTGTGCACGCGGGTGAGTGCGAACGCGAGTGTTTGTGTGTGTGTGCGCGCGTGTGTATGTGTGTGCGCACGTGTGTGTTTGTGCGCGCGCACGTGTGTTTGTGTGTGCGTGCGTGTATCTGTGTGCATGTGCGTGTGTGTGCACGCATGTGTGTATGTGTGTATCTGCACGCGTGTGAGTGCGAACGCGAGTGTTTGTGTGTGTGCGCGCGCGTGTTTGTGTGTGCGTGTATCTGTGTGCACGCGTGTGTGCGCACGCACGAGGGTTTGCATGTGTGTACGTGTGTGCAGGCGTGTATGCGTGTGCACGTATGTGTGCGTGCGCGTGCACGCGTGTGTATGTGCGTGCACACGTGTGTGTGCGCGCACGTGTGTATGTGTTTGCGTGCGCGCGTGTATGTGTGCCTGCGCGTGTTTGTGTGTGCGCGCGTGTGTATGTGTGTGCGCGCGTGTGTATGTGTGTGCGTGCGCGTGAGTGTGTGCACGCGTGTATGTGTGCACGTGTGTGCGCGCGCGCGCGTGTGTGTGCGGGCACTGTGCGCGCGCGCACATGTGTGTATGTGTGCGCGCGCGTGCGTGCGCGTGCGTGTGTGTGTGTGTGCACGCGCGCGTGTGTGTGCGGGCACTGTGTGCGCGTGCACATGTGTGTATGTGTGCGCACGCGTGCGTGCGCGTGTGTGTGCGCTCGCGTGCGTGCGCGTGTGTGTGTGCTCGCGCGTGTTCGTGTGTGCAGGGAGGCAGCCACTGGAGTCTCAGAGTTCAGATAGCAGAGACAGAGCTTTCTTGTCTTCTTAACCCTTCCTTCCTTCCCCTTCCTCTCCTGCTCTGTCCCATATCACCCCCCCCCTTCAGTCCGATTTGGGCCTCCTCTCCTCCCTTCCTCTCCCTTCCCCCCCACCTCCCCTTCCTGGCCCATCCCCCTTTCCTTCTTTCCCAGCTTACAGCTTTCCCTCCCCTCTGCTGTCTTCCCCCGCCCCAGCTCTACCCCCTCACCTGCCATCCCCCTTATCTCCTCCCTCTTGCTATTCCCTTCCCTCCTGAGCCCCCAGGTAAGCCGAGGTCTGTCCCTCATGGCTGGGGCAGGTGAGCAGGCAGCCCCTCCTCCATGGCCCTCTGGGGTGGGGGCAGCAGGAAGGGAGGCCGGAAGGACTCAAGGACTTGGGGCTGCAGAGGCCCCAGCCGACCTGCAGGTGGTACCTGGATCCACCTCCCACTGCCTGTTGGTCTCCCTTGCGGCGAGATGCAGAGGAGGAGGAGCTGAGTGGAGGCTGGAGGGGATCCGTTTATCTTGACTCAGGGAACAGCCTGTGGCCAGGCAGCCCTGGCCAGAGAATGGCTAAGCAAGGAACACGCTGCGGATCCGCGGAACCATGTGGCTGCCAGAAGGTAAAAGTAAACTGATGACCGATGTCACGCATCGGCCCCATACTCGCTGCCCTTTGGCCCTTTGTGCGGATGGCAAGGTCGTGGTTGACCCGCCTTTCTCCGGAGAGGTACTCCTCATGCAGACCAACTGGCTGAGGACTATAAACGTTATCAGAGCCGGCATCTGCAGTAGCTCTTACCACGTGTGTGGTGTGGTGCGAAGTCTCCCCATTTTACAGATGAGGAAACAGAGGCACACCGAAGTTAAGTCACACAGCTGGTAAGTGATAGAGCCAGGGTTCAAACACGGGAAGTCTGGCTTCAGGGTCTGGGCTGTTAACCACTGTCAACAACTCCTCATGAAGTCTCGTGCTATGCAGGATGCCCCATAGGCGCAGAGAATGGGAGAGAGAATGATCTGGAGCTCCTTTCTCCAGACGGCAGCCAGGGAGGCAGTCCCATTTCCCTGGGGCAGGTGGCCACAAAGCTGGGAGTTTCTCTCTACCCTTTCCCTGCATCCATGGGCTGTGTGACTGTGGGTTCCTGTGTCTCTGGTCTTGTGTGGTGATTCTGGCCAAAACGCATCGGAAACCTATTTCCCCAGGAGCGGGTGTGTGTGGGGGGAATTCTGAGGTTTCTTCTCCCCTGGGGGCTTGCCCTGGGAGCTGCCCCGTGCTACTGCAGGAACCTTATACACTGCCCTCCCCAGCTCTTCCATCCCTGTGGGGGACACTCGCCACTTGTTGCGCTCATGCCTGGGGGGCTGGACAACCAGAATGAGTCACAGAGGGCACAGCTTTGCTGTAAAGGAAGGAAGCACATCACCAGGTGTCCTAAATAGTCCCCTATGAATGGGGCTAAGAACCGACGCCTTCCAGAAACCCTTCTAATTGAGGCATCTGTGACAAGAGTGGTCACTTGTTGAGGCCTTCTCAGTTCCAGGTTCTTTACAAATGTCATTGCATGTCTACGAACCAAGTATCGTTATTCCCACTTTAGAGAGAGGAAAACTGAGACCTGCAGAGGCTGAGTGGCCTCCTGGCCCAAGGCCGCCTGATCCCCACACCTGTGCTTTCCCCACATGGCGTCTCCCTGCCGGGGTCGGAGGGGAGCTGTGAGGTCCGCCTGCCAATGCTCCCCACTCGGCTTTGCCCACAGCCCTCCTCCCCCCTCCCCTCCTCCTCCTGTTCCCTCTCCTTCCTTTCTTTCTCCCGACCTGCCATCTCCCCCACCCCCAGCTCAAGCTCAAAGGGGGAGCAGTTGCAGTGGCAGAAGGAATGGCCCCCATCCTTTCCTTTCCCTGCACCGTTGCTCCCCGGTCCTGACTCCTGACTCGATTACAGTTACTCCAGTGGTAGAAGAATTAAAATCTAAAGTTACAGGGACCACAGGGCTGAGGACCCGGTCAGCTGTGCGTGTGTGCGTGTGTGTGTTAGCGTGCGAGGGTGCCTGTGGGTGTCTGAAGGAGGGTGTGTCTGGGTGCGGGTGCGGGTGCGGGTGGTGCCCGCACACTCAGCAGTGTCTGCAATGGGGAGCAGAGTCGCTTTTAGCAGAACGGGAAAGGGGTTTTCGTGTGGGCTCAGTTGGCACTGGGTTCTCCCTGCAATGTGGGGGGCTGGCAGCGGGAGCCAGACAGCTGGGCAGCCGAGGGCTGGGTGCACCCCAGCTTCACGGAGGTCCATCCTGCAGTTGCCTCTGGGTGGCCTTCCCGGTGGAGGTGCATTGTGTCTGCTTGGAGTGTCAGAAGGGGGCCAGCTGACAAAGAAGGCTGGGACTGGGGAACCTCATGGCAGTTCTGGGGAGCAGGAGGGAGAGGGAAGCCATTTTGACCAAGGAACGGTGAGGAAGGGCAGGCTTCCCCACCCCTCTCCAGGGCAGACGCCTTTGACTTGTGGGACCCGAGGAAAGAAGGAGGGGAGGGCCCAGGAGGGGTGCTAGCGGGACCTGAGGGGCAGTTTAAGTCAGAAATGAAGGCTTTGGCTAAGACCTCCCAGCCAGTTGCCTTAGCTGAGGAAGGAAGGGGGGCTGGCTGTCCTGTCCTGGGAAGACCCAGATTGCACAAGTGCTTGTTCCCGAAGGCCTGGGGAGCCCTCTCTGTGTGGTCCATTGCCCCACCCCCACACTGCTATCCCTGCCAAACAGGCTGGACCTCACCGCCTTCTCATTATGAGGGCTGCCATTGGCCATGCAGCCAAGGGGGAGGTGCGCTCTCTCTCTCTCTCTCTCTCTCTCTCTCTCTCTCACTCTCACTGGAGTGCTGAGAATCCATCAGGCTCTTTGACAGCACAGGTCTGTGCTAAGAACAAATGGCTTCTGATAGGTAACGGGCCAGCAAGTGGCAAAACGACTGTCTCTCGGATGCAGTCTTGGGGATTGCAGACACGTGCCTGCAGAAGGGAGTAGACTGATGCCTAATTCCGGTGGCCGTGCACCTCGGTGTCTTCATCTGTGCCTCGCTGTGGCACAAGCACTGGAGTTATTAGGGAAAGTATGATAATAAGGTGACTGAGTGGCCTCCGCACGTCCTGTTGCCAGGAAGACAAAAGTCCCATCTGTGTGTGAGGTTTCTGATCATTCCTTGGAAATTAGAGCCTCTCCGGAGCTCCTCACGTGGCGTGCCTGGTGGAAGTGCTGGCCGAACCTTTGTCCCACCCACTTCTGACCTGTGTAGGCTTGCTTTGCTAGAAGGAAAACTTTGCTGCCCTGTTCAGAGTTTTCTTTCAGGTAGAGCCTCCTCAGTCCCCATTTACAGGAAAGATGAGCGGTGCGTCTTAAAGGAGAGCGCTCCCTGCCTCCTACCCCCTCGGCCAACACAGTGTCCCTCTGACAAGGCCCGAGTCAGCCGGGCCAGGGCCCGCTTCCTGGAGGCCCCTTCAGACTCCAGCTTCTAAGCAGATTTATAATGAAATTCAAGCGAGATTGAGGTTATCCAGGGTGAATGAGGCTGCTCCTTGTTCCTCCTTCCTCTGGAGAGGGCGTGGACTGTAGATCTCAACCTGCTTCAAGAATTGTCTTTGAAAGTGGAGTTTGCTGAGACAGAGTGGATATAGGCCAGGGTGAGACTGGGATTCGTCCCTGCTGTCCATTTAAGCCCCAGGGCTGCCATTCCCCAGCTTGAAGAGAATAGAGACAAGGGGCTTCAGGACCTGATCTGAACACCTATGTGCCCTTTCGATCTTCAGGAGGCTTCTGGAGTGGGATCACCTTTGCTGTGCACAGGAGCACACCCCGGCTCTGAACCCCCAGGCCCATTCTAGCCACTGTTCGGGGGAACTGAACTCAGCCCAGTGGGAGGGATATGCTTCATTGCCTCTTCCGGCTGAGCATCTGTGTTAGTTTTCGGCTACCTCTTTTCTTTTGCCACCCGAGACATTAGCCCATCACACTGGGCTCTCCTAAGCAACAGAATGCGGTCCAGTGAGTGGCGGGGGGCGCGGGGGGCATCCACTCAGAACTGCCCTGGCCAGGACCAAAAGCCTCGTGCCTTCTGCCTCGGGGCTGGCCATGCTTCCTGCATAGGCGGCCAGGCCAGGCCAGGCGGCCAGGCTCCAACTCAGGGCTGATCTGCTTGCAGCGCTGCAGAACTCTGGCCCCCAGTCTGCGGGATTCCAGCAAGGTGCCATTTCCATATTCTCTGGCAATAACTAATTAGCGATTATAAAGCTCTTTGAAATATGAAGTGCTGCATGATAATATCTGTAATGAGCCTGATTCTTTCCCTCTTGCATGCAAGGGGTGGGGGGGAGGAGAGGAGGTTTTACACCCATTAAGGGGGAGTTGGGCTGCAAAGCAGCTTCCTTTCCCGGAGGGGCATCAGAGTCTGGGTCTGATCAAGTGGTCCTGGGGAAGGGGCATGAGAAAGCGCCCCCACCCCACCGTGCCCCCTGCTTCCCCCCTGCAGGGCATCACTTTGACTCCCTCCCTTCTCCAATATTCTACCCCCCACCCCCATCGGCTGCTTACCAGCTTCTGACTTACCCTCGCCTGGGTGGGAGCAGGAGGGGATGCTGAGGATGATGGATGGAAAGGGGAGAAGAGAAAGGTGGAGTTAGGGTGAGGAGAACGAGCGGGGCTCGTGGTCTCCTTAATGTGATTTAGAATTTCATATTAATATATCACCTCAGAAAAAATTAATGAGAAACGTGAAGAAAATAGGATAATGAATATGATAATATATAGGGAGTGCTTTGGGCTTCTTGGAACAAAGGTGCAAGGAATTATTGCTGTGATTTTCTCACGGTGCATATATATTTTTATTAAACTCTAAAAAAAATGCCAGTAGATTCACTTCTTTGCAAGGTATTAACGCCCCGCAGAGGAGTCGTTCTTCAATTAGTTTCCTGAGCCTCGGCCCACCTCTTGGCTGTTTTCTCGTCACTCTTCTGGAGACTTCCAGCTTAAGGGACGAGGGGAGCAGATTAGAACACTCAGCGGCTTTGCCCCGAGTGTCTCGCGCACACGTGCCCAGGGAGAGGGCCTCCTGAGCAACTGGGGCTCAGGAGGGCCAGCAGGGAGCTGAACGCAGACCAGAACTGGAAGGCAGAGCCCTGGCTGGATGACCACCCGAGGCAGCCAGAGGGAAAAGACAGCATACTTAGAGGTTCACTCTCCGGGCCAGTCTCTCCAGACAAGGGTCTACTCAGGCCAGACTTCTTTTCGATGATTTAAACATAATTGAATATAAGTTTCCAGTTGGAAGGGAACTTTGTGGGGCTACCTTGCCAAGGGACCGCAGAGGCCAGAACGAAGCCGAGAACCACGTCTCTTTCGATTTCTCACTTCCCTGTAGTAGTGCTTCTCAGAGCATGATCCCTGGACAGCAGCAGAGTGTCACTGTGATTGCATTAGACATTCGCATCCCCAGGCCCCAACCCAGGTCCACTGAATCCAGTGAGTATGGGGCCGAGTAATCTGTTTTAACAAGTTCTCTTGCATGCTTAAGTCAGAGGACCCTTGTGCTGGAATGAGTATTCCACAGGAAGTTACAGATTGTCCTGCTCCAGGAGACAAAACGGGGAGGGGGTGGTCGCCACCCTTGGCAAAAATGCACGCGCTAAGGTGCAAAAAGCTAAGTAGGTGGTGGGAAGGTCTGGAATACTGGGTGTCACACAGGTTGGAAGTCCCAGAAAGCAGCCTTTGGGATGGAGTTTAGCACGTGGAAGGTTTGTTAGGGAATGCCCTTGGAACCGGTGTTTATGGGAGGGAGGGGGGAGAAGGAGAAGTCAAGCTCTGATGAAAGCCCAGGGACAGCCTTGGGTGGCCCATCAGAGTTGCAGCCAGTCGAGGCAAGATGACCAGACCTGCACCCCACTTCGGACCTCCCTGGGTGTGGGCCTGGCTGGGAGGGGCGTGGTCTTGGCCTTGACCACCCTCAGCAGCGGAGCTATCTCCCTCCTAGTGAGAGCACTAGGAGGAATAATCTAGGGATGGCACTCTCTGCAGCTGGGCTGAGTCCCTCCCCGAAAAGGGATCTGCATGCACCAGCACCTTGGACTACATAATGTCAGTTGCCATAGGTAAACAGGAAGCCAGAGTGAACCTCCATCCTCACTCTCACTCCATGCAGGGGCACAAACCTCTCACTCCTGTCAGCACACTTCAGATACCTTGTACCCAGCTGGTATCCAACAGAGAAGCTGTTGAGGAACGTGGGGGCTTGGGTCTCACAGGGCCATGGGCCTCACTCCTACTTCTGCCACTCACTAGCTGGGTGACCTTGGCCAAATTTCTCTCTGCCTCTCTGAGCCCATTTCTCAGTGGAAATTGCTATTAGTCTTAGAAGTAGTTATTCATAAAGGACCTAGGAAATTGCAAATGCTTTCATCCATTCAATAAATCTTGATTGAGAGCCAGCTATATGTTAGGCTAGGAATGCCCTTCCTGCCCTCATGGCCTTGAGAGTCTAATGGGGGGGGTCAGAAGTCCAATAAACATGCAAATATTTAACTATGAATTATGGTGTTACAAAGGAACAGAACAGGAGGCCAAAGAAGGTACGAAGGGACAAAATTTAGATGGGAGTGTTCTCTTTCCAGGTGCAAATATGAAGCTGAGGAATGAAGGATATGGAATCTTCTGGGGGGGGATGGGGGATGGGGAGGGCATTTTGAGCAAAAGAAACAGCAGATGCAAAAGGCCTGAGGCAGGAAAAGGGCTTGGCTCCTTACGGATCCAGGGCATGGAGGGTGGGAGTTGGGCGCAGAGCCCTGAGGACTGTGCCAAGGCGTTAGGATTTTATGCACGGTGCAGTGGGAAGCCACCAGAAAGTTTTAAGGAGGACAGTGGCAGTGAATGCTCTGGCTGCAGTACGGAGGGTCGATTGTTGGGGCATGAGTGAGTAGTGTTAGGGACTATGGCTCTGTCCTGGTGCGAGATGATGGTGGCTGGGACCAACCAGGTGGTGTCATGAGGGGGACAGCTGAGGGCGGGTTCCAGATAGATTTTGCAGCCGAGCCGATAGCACTTGGTGGTTGGTTGGAAGTGAGCAGCTTTGGTTCCTTAGTTTCTGGCTGGAACAACTCAGTAGAGGGAGATGCAGTTCTGTAAAGTGGCCACGGGATGCTTGAGGACGGACGGAGGTGAGCGGTGCTCAGTAAAGCTTAATTCTCCCACCTGTTGGCTAAATGTTGAACTGAATGAGGGAGGTCCTAACGCATCTCAAGGGCCACTGGCAAGAATCCAGGCAGCAAAGAATTGGAATCGGAGGGACCTCGCTAAGGCACAGCAAACGAGAAGCAAAAGGACAAGGAGAGGGAGGAAGAGAAGAACGAAGCAAGGCAGATGGTGTAGCAAATCAACAAGAGCTGATATCCATCGAGTCCTTGGCACGAGCCATGTGCTATTCTCAGCCTTGGATATGTATTATCTTATTTATTCCCCACAGCTGATCTACGAAGCACAGAAAATTGTTATCCTTATTTTACATGCAAGCAAAAGGAGGACCAGAGAGGTTACGTAACTTGTGTGGGGTCGCACGGCCAGGGAGCTTTGACCCAGGCAGTGCGGTTCTAGAGCCTGAGCCCCCACACACGATGCCTCTGTGCCTGTCATAATGGCTGATGCTAAACAGCCGGCTAGCGCAAGAGCAGCTTCACACACGCCTCCCGTAAGCCTCATTTCACTAGTGCGGAACCTGACGGCTCAGAGGTTCAACGACTTGCCCAAGGTCACTCAGCTAGAAAACGGCCGAACCAGAGTTCAAACACAAGTCTGACTTCCGGGGAAGTTTGCAAGATTTCACCCCTATGGCCAGATTTTATGCCTGTGACAGTAACAGAGACTTGCTAAATATCTCCACCACCACCCCCCTGCCCCGGTCCCCATATTCCTTGATACGTTCTCAGGTTCTCCTTGGAGCTCAAGTGTTCATTCCTCGTGCATCTCTCCTTTCCCCGGTGCAGCCAGCCAGCCAGCATTTCTCGAGACTCAGCCATGTGCACAGTTCTGCTCTAGGTTCTGTGATTCAAAGTGAGTGTAACACCGTGTCCCTGACCTTGGGAGTTTTGCAATGTAGTTGGAGAATATTAAGGACAGGTACGTGGCTCTTTCTGGTCGCCCGATCACCTTCACATCATGTTTTTACCACGGACCCTTACCAGGCTTAGCATGGGCCTTTCCACAGATGAAGACAATTCTGCCGACAACCACCTGAGCTTGGAAGAGGATCCTGAGCCCCAGAAAGGAACACAGTCTGGCTGACATCTTAATTGTAGCCTTACAGAAATTCAGCAGAGGCCCCACTTAAGCTGTGCTCAGACTCCCGCCCCACAGAAATGGTGGGGAATGTATGTGGTGGCAAACTACTACGTGTGTGGTCATCTGTTCTGCAGCACGGGAAACTCATTCTGATGGCCACACTACGTCACACTCTCCCCTGCAGCATGACCTTGATATTCCTCCCATCAAGAGGTGGAGTCTAATTCCTCTGACCGTGAGTCCAGATGGACTTGTGACTCCTTTGACCATAGAGGACAGTGGAAGTGACACAGATTTCCAAGGCTGGGTCATGAAAGGCCACGCAGCTTCCGCCTTGCCCCTGGGTCATTTGCACTTGGAGCCCCGAGCTGCCGTGTAGGCAGTCTGAGACCTCCCAGGCTGCCACGCCGGGAGGCTGTCCGCCAGCTCTCTCTCGTTGGCTGTCCAAGTCTTCCGGTTAGCCCGGCCCAGACTCCAAACGTGTGACAGAACAAACCTGCAGACGATCCCAGCCTCCAGCCACTGAGTCATTCCCAGACTTCTAGTTCTTTCCAATGGACTTTCTAGGCATCATGGGCGAGAGACAAGCCATCCCCATCGTGCCCTAAGTGAATTCCTGGCACACACAATCCACGAACATAATAAAACAGTTCCTGTTTTACATTACTAAATGGGGGGGAGTCTGTTACGTAACAATAGTAATCAGAAAACATGGCCAAAGTCCAAATCCCGGGGGTGAGGACATAAACTCTGCCTACTCCAATATGAAATCCTGCAAATTCACAGGGTGAAGGGCATGAACGTGTCATCTTAATATAGCAAGAGTCGGAAGGATTGGGAGCAATACCACAGTCTACCATAGCACTTTCGATCCGGTTATGTTAAGGACTCAGCTGAGGCCCAGAGAGGGCTCTTGCTTTACCCATGATCACACAGCCTCAGTGTCAAGGCTTCAGATTCAGCCGGGGGGTGGGCGGGTGGTGGTCCAGGATTGTCCCTCTCTGTGCATTTGCTGCACCCCGAACTGGAACTGGCTGAACAAACTTGACCTGAGAATGACCTTCCCAGCGAAAAGAGGAACCCAGTGAACGCAGACCCTGAACGATTTCCTGCACTTTTTAAAGCCCCGAGCGAGCTGGTACCTGTTGTAAATGGCTGCCCAGTATCGATGTTCATTGGACTTTGTATCCTATGAGTCTGTTTTGTGGCTACACATCCATGACGGGTCACCAATTCTTTTTAAAGATCATAAATGTAACATGCAAAAATCATATTTGTTACATTTATACATATTTATATCATGCATTTGCAGTATATGGAGGCACTCAGAGTATATATTATTTATAAGCGTTGCTGCACAGCTCAGGTTGGCTAGAAAGGCTCAGAGTGAGAGTGTGTTTGTAAAGTGCTCCAGGGTCCTCTGGGATTAGGGCAGCTATGTAAGCGCGAGTCATTATCATTAAACTAAACTGCCTTCCTCCGATTACTGACAGCAGCGAAGAGGTTCTCCCGCCTCCCCTGCCCCAGCGCGCGGCCTGATAATGCTGGGGATAATATAAAGATAATATTACTGTAATAAGTGCTTTGCAGCATTTATGCTTTTATTAGCAGCGGCCATATTGTAAGGAAGGGAGAGGCCCGCAGAAGTGCCATGGGGTTGGTGCCCAGGGTGGAACACTCAGGGAGAGGAGCAGAATTCTGGGTCCAGGCTAAATGCAGGGGCAATGTAGCATGGGGTCAAATTCTCCCTCCTCATGCCCTCCTGCAGTGCCTATTTCCAACTTCAGTTGTTTTCCAAAAACGCTGTTGAGTCCAGCTGGGTCTGGGGTTGGGTGGGGTGTAACTGAGACCGGGCACAGGGTGGGGGTAGGAACAGCTTTTGGAGCCTTGCCCCAGGGATACCCCACTGCATTTTAAGTGGCCTCCAAACCCCAGGGAGGCCCCCAATTGACTGCAGAGGCCCTCAATTTGATTGGCGTGTAACAGAGACAGCCACAAAAGCCCGGGGCTTCCCAGAGGGAAATTAATCCCCATGGGTGAAGGGCTTCCTTGGTTGCCCCCATGAAACTATGAGAGACCATAAAAAGACGCAGGAGCTTCAGAATAGTTCTTATATCTTACAAAGAGCCCCTTTCCCCTCAGCGTGGCATGTCCCCTACATTGGCTTCAGGGGGCATGTATCCTTCTGCCATACACTTGCTGCAGGGAGGAAATTGTCATTTGCAGAACTTGTATCTCAAGGCATCGAGACCTCCCATTGTTACGTCCACCATCTCATTTGACCCTTCTCTAACGGCTCTGTGAAGCTCGTCTTATCTGTCAGCCCCACTGTATAGAAATGGAAACTGAGGTCCAGAAGCGTAGAGAGGGTGGACCAAGGTGGTATGTCAGGAAGAATCAGAACTGAAATTCAGGCCTTTTGGCCCAAGGTCAGTGACCCCGTTCCCCGCACGCTGTCTGTCCTGCCCAGCAAGGATTCGTACAACGGAAAGGGCCCCACCTTCCAGTCTTGCTTTGGAGGAGACAGAATCGGCAGGGAGAAGGCCAGTGAGCCGGTCATCCATTGCTGTGTACCAAAGCACCCCGAACCTAACGGTATGAACCTAACGGTGTAACCCAGCCCCTATCGTTGTGGGGTGACAGGGCCCAAAGAGGCAGCTATTCCTTGGGACCGCCTCCATTGTTGCAGTCAGATGCCTAGAGGTGGGGACATCTCAGAGCCTTCTTCTCTCTGGTGCTTGGGCTCGGGAGACTCCGCAACAGCGGGGGACCAGCACAGCTGGGCCCCTGGTCTCTCTGTGCGGGCTGTCTCCATCATCTGTCCAGCATGGCAGCCTGGGGACAGCTGGATTGCTTACATGGTGGCTCCGGGTTCCCGAGGCGGCTGTCCCGCGAGCAAGAGCCAGATGGAAGGTGTATCGGCCTTTATCGTCTTGCTTTGGACATCACATAGCACCGCTTTTTGTGACTCTTGCAATTGTTTGTTCAGAGTGAGTCATGAAAGCCAGCCCATATTCAAGGGGAAGAGGACTCCCCCACCTTTTCGCGGGGGCCCTTTCGAGAACTCGATGGCATGTTTTGAAAGCACCACAGCACTGGTCAGACCACTTCTCCTTGAGAGCCCTGGCAGGAGCCCAAGTAGGACTCAGGCAGGGGCTAACCACCTCTCCCAACCTTTCCTCCCGGATGCCTCCTTTGGCCAAACTGCCCTCGGCTCCAGCCTGGTCTGGTGAGGAGGCTTTGGCTCTGGCTGATGGCCCCGTGCTCAGGGGCTAAGACGCCAGAAGGCCACAGGCAGGCCAGGCACCCAGGGGTGACCCATGTCCTGGCTAGGGAGTCACAGCTGCCCCAGACCACCGCCCCAGTCACCAGGCCTCCTTGGGAGGTGTTGGCAAGGGTGGTGGAGCCCAAGTGACAGCCCCTGGGCCCGAGCTGCTGAGAAGGTGTGTTTGCCTTTTGGCTGAGATGCTTTAAAACCCCAGCGGCTTGGTTTCATTTTGAACCTGACAGATAAAAGACCGACTCTGACTGAGAATATTAACTTTCTGGCTCCCGCCCAAGAAAGCTGAACAGATGAGGAAATAATATAAAATAAAAGGCGTCTGCAAACACTGATTGTCGGCGGCTTTCCATAAAATACGCCCACTGTTATGTGTAACACTCTCCGAGCCTTTCCTTGCTCAGCTCCCTCCCTCTTTTTCGCTCCTGGTGCCGAAGGAACTGCCTTCTCTTATTTAGAAAAAAAAAAAAAAAGACAGGAAGAGAGGAAAGGGTGCATGTGCTAAAATCCGCCTCCAGCCCCTCTCCAGAAGGGCCAAGCAGGTGCGCCCAAGGCTTAAAGCCCCTTCTGGCTCCGCCGCGCTGAGGATGGTGAGGAAGGCTCCGGGGCCCACCCCAGGAGAACCTGGTTTCGGGGTCCTCGGGAGAAGGCTGGCCCTCAGGGGCAGCCCCTCCCCTGTCCCCTGCTTGCACCTGCTTTCAGACGCCAGGGCAACAACTAAGTGGGGGCAGGACGAGGGGGGAACCACACTTGTCATGCCTTGGACTGCACCCTAAGAAAACAGGATGCCTCGTCTGTTAATTTGCTCTGGTGGCTATAAAGAGGGACCACAGAAGGGGTGGCATAAACAACAGAAATTACCACCTCACGGTTCTGGAGGCTGCAAGTCCGAGATCAAGATGGCCGCAGGATTGGCTCCTTCTGAGCGAGGGAGGGGCCTGACAGAAGGATCTGTTCCAGGCCTCTCGCCTTGGCTCGTAGATGGCCGTCTTCTCCCTGACGTCCTCACACGGTCTTCCCTCTGTGGGTCTGCATCCGAACTTCCTCTTCTTATAAGGACGCCAGTCATACAGGACTAGAGCCCACCCTAATGGCCTCTTTTTAACTTCATCGCCTCTGTAAAGACTCTGTCTCCAAATACAGTCATGTTCTGGGGTGTTGGGGGTTAGGGCTTCAACGTATGAATTGGGAGGGGACCCGGCTGAGCCCATAACAACTCTTTAGCCTAAGAATTGAAATAGCAGTAGGTGCGTCCCCACTGCTGTGTTTCAGCAGTAGCTTGGCTCCTTCGGCTATGTGTCCTCCTTCCCGGCCTGCGTCAGTGGAAGCCCCGAACTTGCAGACCAGGCAGTCAAGGGGCTCCTTGAAAAGCAGAATGCTTGAGGCCATCGACTCCCTGGCCCACCACTCTGGCCACTGCACAGCTGGTCTGGTTCGTGAGGGAAGGCCTCTGGGCTGTCTAGGTAGATAGGATCAGTAAGGGACACGAGAACTGGAAGGTGGCCACCGACCCCGAACACCTTCCATGCCTGGTCTGAGCAGGAGACAGGAACTCAAACTCTACCACCAACTTCATCTGGGATACTGGGCACGTCGCCGTAGTGCTCCACGCCCAATTTTCTTACCTAGAAAACGAAGAAAAGGAGATGTAGCCGTTTGCCATTGAGTGGGTCCAGTCTACCAAAGTTTGGCTGGGCGCATGATGTCAAGCCATCCAGCAGGCCAGCGGAGGGGGGCTGCTGCATGCACACACCTCGGGGGAAAAGGTCAGAGGCTTCCGTGAAGTCAAAGCCGTGGCCCTCTGCTTGCTTCAGCCGCTGTGGGCACATCCTCTCGATGCTTCGCATCCAGAGGCCTGAAGCAGTTACAAGACCTGTGAGTCGGCCTTCAAGGGAACAGAACACAGGGGAAATATAATTGCTCCCAGGGCAGTGTTTCTCAGACTTTTTTTTACTGCAACACTAAGAAATTCTTAGAACCCCTAAAACACACACACACACACACACACACACACACACACACACACACCCTGTACCTTCAAATTATGTCCAGAACTGTCCCAGCAGCCTCCTAGCTGGTCTCCCCGCTTTTTCCCTTCCCCACCCAGTCAGTCATTTCTCAGCCCAGCAGGGAGAACGAGCCCTGAAAAGGCCACGTCCCACTGTGTTACTCCTTGACCTAAAACTGTTTCGAGGCAACACCTCGGAGGAAAAAGCCAAGTCCTCCCACGGACTGACAAGGCCCTCTGTGTCGGGCCCCTATGACCTCTGTCCTCACCTCTTCTTCACCTGGCTCCCTGCGCGCCAGCCACACAGGCCCCCCTTCCTCAAACAGGCCAGTGCCTTCCCCTCTCCACCTGAGGGCCGGCTTCTGGAAAGGCTGTGGGCAGTGGGAAGGGCTCTATAGCTCTCTTTTCAGGAGCCCAGGGGACAGTAAGGGTCCCTTCAGTGCAGGGCTGCCCGTGCCCACCTCGGCCCCGACCACAAGCTGCCAAAAGGGGCCAGTGCCCACTCCTTGCACCTTCGTTGAAAATCGGTTGGCCATGCTACCATGAGTTTATTTCTGGAAGCTTTACTCTGTTTCACTGATCTACATCTGTCCCTTTGCCACCGCCATAGCGTCTTGATTATTGTAGCTACGGAGCAAGCCTGAGAATTGAGTACTATGACTTCTCTCTTCTTCATTCTTTTTCAAATTTGTTTTAGAGCTTCTGGTTCCTTTGCCTTTTTATATAAATTTTAGAGCCAGCTTGTTTATATGTATAAAAATCCTGCTGGGGTTTTGATTGGTGCTGTATTAAATCTATAAATCATTTTAGAGAGGAATTGACATATTTATTATGGCGAACTTTAACAATGCATGACCATGGTACATCATTCCATTTCTCCAGTTCTTTTAGGTCCTCTTTGATTTCCTTCATCACTGCTTTGGTGTTTTTCAGCAAACGGGCCCTGTACATGTCTTGTAATATTTATGCCTAAATAGCTCATTCTTTTGGAGTGATTATAAATTGTATTCCTTTTTAAAATTGTGGTTTACAATGGTTCATTGCTAGTACACAGACTTACAGTTTCATTTCATACGTTGAACTTATATCTGCAACTTTGCTGAACTTACAGTTCCAGGAGATTTTGCTTTATTTTGTAGACTCCTTGGGATTTTCTGTGTTGACAATCACATTGCCAGCAAATAGAGAGGATTGTATTTTTTCCTTTCCAATATGTATGCCTTTATTCTTCTTGCCTTACAGCACTGCCTAATCCACTGGTGTTGAATTGGAGAGGTGATGGTGGACATCCTTGCCTTGTTCCTGATCACAGGGAGAAAGCATTCCGTTTTGCATCATTAACAATGATATTAACTGCAGTGTTTTTGTAGATGCCCCTCTCTCAGGTTGAGGAAGAGCCCTTCTCTTTCTAGTTTGCTGCAAGTTTTTATTATGAATGGATATTGAATTTTATCACATGCTTTTTCTGCCTCAGTTGATAGGATCTTATGGGTTTTTTTTTTTCTTCTTTAGACTGTCAACATCGTGAATTACATTTATCCATGTTGGAATATTGGCGTCTCGGAGAAAAATCCCACTTGGTTGTGTGATGGTTTTATGTATTGGTGGATTCCATTTGCTAATATTTCATTGAGGATTTGTAGGTCCGTGTTCATGAGAGATATTAGGGTGTAGTTCTCTATTCTGGTGCTCTCTTTGTCTGGCTTTAGAATCACAGTAATGCTGGTCACGTAAAATGAGTTGGGGGGCATTCCATGCTCTGCTATTCTTTGGAAGATATTTTATAGAATTGATGTTATTTTCTCTTTAAATGTTTGGTAGAATTTACCACCTGGGCCTAGAGATTTCTCTTTTGGAAGGTTTTTAACTACAACTTTAATTTCTTTTGTAGTTAAAGGACCATTTAGGTTCTCTATTTCATCTTGGGTGAGTTTTGCTAATTTACGACTTGCAAGGAATTGGTCCATGCCCTCTCATATGCATGGAGTTATTCCTGTTATTCTCTTGTTATCCTTTTAATGTTTTCAGGGTTTGTAATGATAGTCCCTCTTTCCTTCCTCATATTGGAGATTGGTATTTTCTCTCTCTTTTTATCAGCCTTGCTGGAGATTCACCAATTGTATCGATCTTTTCCAAGAACAAGCTCTTGGTTTGATTGATTTTACCTATTACTTACTTGTTTTCCATTCCACTGATCTCTGTTCTTTATTATTTCCTTCCTTATGCTTGATTTGGATTGATGTTTTTCCTCTTTTCCTAATTTCTTAAAATGAAAGCTATTGGTAATTGTTTGAGAGCTTTTTGATTTTCGTGCAGTTCGAAATATACTTAAGTTTCTCCTGATATTTCCTCTTTGATCCAAGGATTATGTAGAAGTATGTGGCTAACTTTCCCAGTATCTGGAGCTTTCCCTGTTACCTTTGTTTCATTGATTTTTAGTTTAATCCCATTATGGTCTGAGAGCATACTTTGTATAATCTTAATTCTCATAAATTTGTTCAGATTTGTAAAATATAGTCTATCTTAGTGAATGTTTCATGTTCACTTGGAAAAACGGTGCTCTCCTGTTGTTGGGTAGAGTGTTCTATAAATGTCAATTAGATCCAGTTGGTTGGCATCATTGTTCAGTTCTATATGCTTGCTGATTTTCTGCCTATGAGTTCTATCTAATACCGTGAGGCAGGTGTTGAAAAGTTTCTGCCTATAATTGTGGATTTGTCTATTTCTCTTTTCAGTTCTGTCAGTTTTTGCTTCATGTGGTAGAAACTCTTTTGTTAGGTGCATGCATTTTTAGCACTGTTATGTCTTATTGGTGAATTGATCCTTTCATGATTATGTAATGTCCCTTTTGATCCTTGGTAATTTTCTTTGCTCTGAGATTTCTTTTGTCTGCTATTAATAGAGCCACTCCAGCTTTCTTTTGATTAGCATTTGCATGGTGCATCTTTTTTTGTCCTTTCACTTTTAACCTACCTGTATCATTATATTTGATATGAGTTTCTTGTGGATAGCACATACGCGGGTCATGTTTTTCTTCTATCAATCCATTCAGACAATCTTTCACTTAATTGATGTATTTAGACCATTTATATTAATGTAATTATTGATGTTTGGATTAATTCTACCATTTTATTATTCGGTTTGTGTTCATTCCTTCTGGTTTCTGTTCTTCTATTTCCCCTCTCTTGCCCAGTTTTGGGTTGTTTGAACATTTTCTAAGTTATGTTTTATTTCGGAAAAATTTTAGATTTACAGAAAAGTTGCAATGATAATACAGAGTTCTTATATAGTCCTCGCCCAGTTTCCTCTAATGTTAACAGTTTACATTACTCTGATACATTTGTCAAAATTAAGAAACCAATAATTGCTACATCATTATTAATTGAACTCCAGACTTTATTTCTATTTCACCAATTTTTCCACTCATCTCGTTTTTCTATTCTGAGATTTAGTCCAAGATACCATACTGTATTCACTCGTAGTGTTATTTGAACATTTTTTGTATTCGATTTTAGTTTATCTAGTGTGATTTTGACTAAATCTCATATGGTTATTTTAGTGGTTGCTCTAGGTATTATAAAACATATACTTAACATTTCACCATCAACTTAGAATCCATATTTTGCCACTTCAGTTGGAATGTACACAATCTACCATTATTTATTGTCCTTTACCCTTCCCCTTCTGTATTGTATTTGTCTTATGTATTACATCTACACGTATTAAGCCCTCCTGATTATGCTGTTATATTTTTTTATTTCAATGGCTAAACATATTTTAAATATCTCAAAATTGAAAAATGATCGATTACATTGACTCAGATGTTGACCGTTTCTGTTGCTCTTCCCTTATTTCTGATATTCCAAGTTTCCTTCTGTTATCATTTCCCTCTTGTCTGAAGAATTTCCTTTAGTAGTTCTTTCCAAGCTGATCTGCTGGTAACAAATTCTCTTAATTTGTCATCATCTGAGTATACCTTTATTTCACCTTCATTCATTCATAAAGTATATTTTTACTCAATTTAAAATTTTGTGGGCAGTTTTATTTTAACACTTTAAAAATCCTGTGCTGGGGTGCCTGGGTGACTCAGCTGGTTAAGTGTCTGACTCTTTTTCTTTTTTTAAAGATTTTATTTATTTATTCATGAGAGACAGAGAAAGAGAGAGAAGCAGAGGGAGAAGCAGGCTCCCAAGGAGCAGGGAGCCCGATGCGGGACTCAATCCCGGGACCCTGGGATCATGACCTGAGCCGAAGGCAGACGCTTAACCATCTGAGCCACCCAGGCACCCTAAGTGTCTGACTCTTTATTTTGGTTTAGGTCATGATCTCAGGGCCATGAGATCGAGCCCCACATCAGGCTCCACACTCAGCAGGGAGTCTGCTTGAGATTCTCTGCCTCTTCCTCTCCCTCTGCCCCTCCCCCCCAAAATCTTTAAAGATGTTTTGCCACTTCCTTTTGGCCTCCATCATTTTTGTGAACTGTTTGCAGTCATTCAAATTGTTGTTCCCCTACAGGTAACACATTGTTTTTCTCAGGCAGCTTTCAAGAATTTTTCTTCATTTTCAGTTTTCACCAGTCCATGATGTGTCTAGTCACAGATTTCTTTGAGTTTATCCTATTTGGGGTTCACTCAGCTTCTTGAAGACATAGGTTTATGTCCTTTGCCAAACTTGGGAAGCTTTTGGCCATTACTCTCTCTCTCTCTCTATATATATATATATAGAGAGAGAGAGAGAGAGTGAGAATATATATATATAGAGAGAGAGATTATATATATACTCTCTCTATATATACTATATTATATATATACTATATATAGTATATATATATATACACTATATATGTATAATATATATATACTATACTATAGTATATATATACTCTATATATATACTTTCTCTCTATATATAAACTATATATATAGATATATAGATATTTAGATATATAGATTTATATTTAGCATTGCACTCTTTCTCCACTCCTCTGCATCTCTGAAACATAATGTTAGACCACAGCGATCCCTGAGGCTCTATTCCTTTTTCTCGGTATTTGTTCTGTCTGTTATTCAGACTGGATAGTTTCTATTGATCTATCTTCACATTCAGACTCTTCTTGCCCCACCTCCACTCTAGCTTATTCTTAGCAGGGCAGCCAGAATGAGCCACTGAAAACCCAAGTTGGAGCGTGTCCCTCCTCTGCTCAGAACCCTCCATCTCACTCAGAATCAAAGTGTGGTCTTACCGTGGCCTATAGGGACTTAGATGATCTGGCCCTCACCGCTACCCGACTAGTTCCATCTTGCTCTAGTTCCCCTTGTTCATTTGGTTCTGGCCACCTTGGCCTCTTTGCTGTTCCTCTAATACTTCAGTCTGTTCCTGCTTCGTGGCTGTTGCACTGGCTGGTCTTACTTCCTGGGGTTGTCTTCCCAGCTCTTCATAGAGCTGACTTCCTCACCTCTATAAGTCTTCGCTCAACTGTCTTCTTTTCAGTGAGGCCTTCCATGACCACCCTATCTAAAATTGCAGCCCTACTTTTGCCTTTCCCTGCCCTTTTTTTTCCTATTATATTACCTAACATGATACATAATTTATTTATTCTTTAATCATCCAGAACGTGAACTCCATGAGGGCGGGGTTTTTTTTAGTCTTGTTTCCTCCTCTACGCCCACAGCCTGACACATATTTGATGCTTGATAAATATATGTTGAAAGAACGAACAAAAATACTCCCTGGGTCTGCTTCCACCATAGCCTATAGAAGGCAAGAAAGTTTTAGTTTCTTATTGAGTGTTTCCAAGTATGGACATTGAAAAATTCCTGAATATTTGCACAAGCAGATTCAGTGTCATTGATGGCGTAGAATCTTTTAAAAGAAATCAATGGTTTAGGCACCTGCTGTTACCACATCCTCCTAGAGCTGAGTATCAGAAATGCCAAGAGCGTGAGGTTCTGCACAGATTGACTCGTCGCAAGGTGTTGGAAACAGGTACCGAATTAGAAACTGAGAGCTTTGTACTTGGATTGATTCACAGGTTTCATCTTTCAACTTCCCAAGTGCCGTTGCTGCTGCTAGTTTCTGAAATATCTCACAAACCGCCAGCCCAACTTCTGCTGGCGTGTGCACGTGTGCCCACAGGCATGCTCGTGTGCTCCCCTACCCCAGGTGCTGTTCTAGCATGACCCAGTCCCCATCCCAGCTGAAGTCTGTGTGCTCAGATGATTGTTCAAAGAGGCTTTGGCTAAGACAGAATTTCCCAAGCTCCCTGGTTCCCAAGGAAATGAGGTATGTCTGATGGTGTCCGCAGTTCCCTCCCACATCTGTCAGCACGGTGGTATATGGCAGATAATAGGATTCCACTGCATTGTGGTGGTTTAAACAGGCCTGACGAGATTGTGATTTCAAACCTGTGTAAGTTGTAGACACCTAAGTGATTGGGGCTTCTCCTCCATGTTACTGGCAGGGCTGGTCCAACAGCCTGGTGGTTCCTCAGGCTTAGACCTGGCCGTCAGCCCTTCCTTCCCTTCCACAGTGCAAGACTGGCCTTGTGCCCCCATTTAGAACCTCCCCGCTTTCCCCCATGTCTTGCATCCCTGGGAATCCAGCCCCCATGGGCTCTTGAGTTCTGTGAAGGAAACTATCCACTGGGCTTGTTGCACAGAATGGTTATTTGAGGTGCTTTGTTTCTTGTGTGTCATGTTAGGTGAGCTGCAGACATTCTTTTTTTAAGAAAGATTTATTTGTTTATTTGAGAGAAAGAGAGAGAGAGCACGCACAAGTGGGAAGGGGCAGAGGGAGAGGGAGAGAGAGAATCTCAAGCAAACTCCACACTGAGCGCAAAGCCCAACGCGGGGCTTGATTTTACAGCCTTGAGATCATGGAAACCAGGAGTCGGCACTTAACCGACTGAGCCACCAGGTGCCCCTGAGCTGCAGACATTCTTGTAGGAGTAGAACCTGAGGAAAATGAGAGCCGTTCCCCTGTAAAATACACCTAGCCTCACAAGATATGTGTCGTTTTATGGATGCCAGACACCCTGGAGAGCCCCGGTCAAGGATACCACACTTACCATGTCAGCAACTTATTGATTTTAGTCAGCTTTGCAGATACATAATTAACATACAAAATGTACCCATTCTGAGTTTATGTTTTGATGAGTTTTGACAAACGCATACGGCTTTGTAACCACTACTCCAACAAGATAAAGAAAATTGCCATTTCGCTAGAAATTTCCCTGTGCTTCTTTCTAGTCCACACATCTTCCCATCAGGGTAACCACTATTACGATCTCTATCACCATAGAGCTTTACCTATTCTAGGACTTTGTGTAATTAGAATTATATAATACACGTTCTTTTGTATCTGGCTTCTTTCGCTCATCATGGTTTTGAGATGCATCCATGTCGTTGCCCATAGCTATAGTTTGTTCCTTTTAATTGCGGAAAGATATGAATATACCACAATTGGTTTCTTGATTCACCTGCTGGTGGACATTTGGGTGACTTCTGTTCAGCTGCTCTGAATGTTCATGTACAAGTCTTTGGACTTATCTCTTTTCTCTTGAGTAAAGAAATGCCCAGGCGTGGAATTAGAGGCATATATTTAACTTTTTAAGAAGCCACCCAACTTGGCCAAAGGCTTTTTTCTTTTTAACCATTTTATATTCCCATTAGCAGTGTTGAAGAGTTCCAGCTGCTTTTTGCATTTCAAAAAAGGTTCTAGGGAAAAGGCAATGATTAGTTTCTTGGGGCCAACCGAAGTGGTGGAATTTTAGGTCGTCAGAGGGGAGCATTTAGAGTTGGGGGAGTTTCCCAGAGCCCCACCACTCACATCATCACCTTCCAGTTGGTGTCCCGCTTCCTGCAAGAACGTACTGCCTGACACACTTGTGCACAATAAGGGAGCCAGGGTAAGGCTGTGGCTGCGAGGAGATCGAGTAGGGCAGGGCAGGATGGAAAGAGCACTGGACTTGTAATGAAAAGACCTAAGTTCACAAATGCAGTTCTGCCATGGACCCGCTGGGGATGTGCCCCTTACCCGGCATTTTATTGTTCTCACTTGCGGAACAGCAATCATAGGGACCATCCTACCTCATTCACAGGGTTACAAGGAGGCTCAACCGTGACAGAGGGGCTGTGTGTGCAAGGACTTCACTAAGGGCGGGGATTGTGGTAGTACTGATGGCGCCAGGACAACAGCCAGGATTCTCAGAATTCTGGAGCCCTGGGGTTGAGGCAGAGAGAGAGGCAGAATGAGGCTGGATGGGCACTACTTCCTGGGCGGGGCCAAAGTCTTAGCTAGAAGAGCGTCCCGCCCTGCTCCCCACCTAAAGCCTTGGATGGGGGCGGAGCATTGGCACGGGTAGGTAGAAATTGGGAGACCTGGGACTGAGCCTCTGCTGCGTTAGCAACAAATAGGATAAATCCTTTTAACCTCCCTGAGCTTAAATTTCCTCACTGGCAAAATGGAGGTGATAACGTCTTCCTTGGTAACACCTCTCCAGGAGCTGAAAGAACCCCGTGCGCCAGAAGTTGCTGTGTGGACAGGGGATGGCTGGGGCCGGGGCTGGAGTCGCCAAGCGAGCCCGGAGACCCACACTCCAATCCCACTGAGGCCCCCATCCTTTTGCTTAGCACCTTGAGCCTCAGGCCCCTACATTAGGACTGGGGTAGGATTCAATGAGTCAAAGGCTGTGGGTCAAGTGCCAGGCCCAGGCTTGAGCAGAGAGAAGCTGCTCAATGAGGCAGTAGCAGCAGAATAAGGTTAAAACTACTTCTACCTGTAAAATGGGGATAATAATAATGCTTACCTCACTGGGTTAAAATGAGGATTAAAAGAGTTAATACATACCAAGTCCTTAAAATGGTGGCCGGTGCATGTTTACTCCTAGCACCAGCATTTTAGAAAACATTCAACAAATCCTTCTTTAGCAAATGAAAGCATAGATGAATCAGCTCTTCCAGCCCTGTCCAGAATGAAAGACAAATGTCACGTTTGCCCTTTTGGGGGAAGAAATCCACTAGCCAGGTGACAGTGCATTGGGCTAGAAAGCCAAGGGTTCAGTACATTTTAAACCATGGGACCGGTGCTCAGAGAGGATGTGAAACCTCTCTTTCGGAACCTTTGCTGCGCCCGAGGGCCTGGCATCCCCTGTGTGGGCATTGCCAGAGACCTTTACCCTCAGTGTGCTGAGCTGCGGTATGGGGATTTGACAGCTGAAGACAGCTCCGCGGGGTGCAGGAAAGCAGACAGTTAATGTGCTTTGACAATACAAAGGGTTATATAAACGACCCAGTTTCTGTAATTTTGCTGTAACTGTCATGGGAATTGCTATAGACAGATACGGAGAAGGCCCTGTTTATGCACTTAAACTTTAAAAGGTTTAACCACTAAACACACAGTTCCTTTCTCTTCCCCTCCCCTCCTGACAATCCTGCATTTAAATTGTACTGGAGCTGGGGTGTGGGGAGGGGTGGGGGGGATGACGGTTGAAAGGAAGGGCTGCCTTTATCTGCTCAGGTCCTGGACCAGAGCCCCACTTTCTGACTCCTGGGCCAACCGCCTGCCCCAGCCAGCCTCCTGGGGGAGATTTCCTTACCTGCTCCCAGCAACCAGCTGCAGAGAGGGGGAGGGATGGCAGGAAGTGAATTGCACCGGCTCTGAGCTCCCGGCTTTTGCCCAATTTAAATCTGGTTCCCGTCCCAGTGTTCAAAGCACGTCTCTGTTTGATTCTTGCCATCTCATCTTAGAAGACTTTTCCCGAGGTGGGGGTGGGGATAGTTCTAAAGCCAGAAAGGCAGGAGGCGGGAGGGTTTATATAGGCAGATACCACAGGCTTCCAAGCTAAGTGCCTTAGCAGGGAGAGCTCCTGGCTGCCGCTGACATTTCTCAGACAGGAGATCAATAAGTGGGTAGAGCTTGAAAAGCAAATCATGCTTCTACCTGCCCTGGGGAACCCTCAGCAACTGTCATGGCAGAGGAGGCATCCCAGAGGAGGCCAGGAAAGACAGGGGGACGCAGATAGCCTTGATACAACCGAGATGGGGGGGCAGGGAAATTGGGACCGCCCAAGGAGATGAAAGGGGCAAATGCTACAAACCCCGCCCCCCCACGCACCCCCCCCACCCCCCCCTTCCTTCACAGATCTTGCTGAGTGTGTGAAGATTCCTGACTTCTGCCTCCCAGGTAAAACCAGACCCTAGGAAGTGGGTTTTGCTGCTGAAGTGGCATTTCCAGCCCACATGAGCCTGGCCTGAGCAGGGACAGCTCGACCAGGCAGGAGACCCCGTAGGCGTGGTTGGGTCCCTCCGAGAGACGGAAGCATAGGGCTTCCCTGCCCCGCCGGCACCCATGAGGACTTCAGTGATTTCTCCACGCCCCAGGCAACGTGCAAAGGAATTTTCTATAGCAGACATGAGCTTTCTCAAGAGCCCGACGGGCGACGGGCCTTTGTACGTGAGGTGTGTACGTGTCCACGTGTCCACGGGAACACGCGGGCACACATGCGGAAGACCTGGAAATAAGTGTTAAACTTGGTTCCGATCTGCTCAGCCTAGTCCACTCCAATAATTTAAACAGTCTGTTTTGGGAAAATCAGTCTTTTTTTCTTTTTTCTTTTTGCTTTAAATAGTTAACTCTTTTCCATTGTGTTCTCCCTCTCTTGATCCTCTCCAGGATGGCGCCTGGGTATGGGTTAGGAGTGGGCCATATCCTTATGGCCACAATGGCTGGAGATCCCTCTGGTGTCACCATTGCCCTCTATGGGTCCTTCATGTCTCCACGGCAATAGATACTCACAAAGGTGGCCACTGCCGAAGTCGGCACTTGAGTGATCTTGCGGTGCCCTTCCCCAGGGCTTTGTGACCCTCCCTGCTGACTCGGGTTGCTCATTCCTGGCTGCTGTTGAAGACCCCCCACCCCAAGGTATGGCCATGACCCCTATTCGGTCTCCCATTCAGGCGGCCCCATCAGTTGCCTCGACTCGAGGATTCTTTTTGCTCCTTGGGGCTAACTCCCTCTGGGGAGCTCTTCAGCTGATGTCCTGCCAACACCCGTGTTCACCTAGGGCCTGTAGACGTCTCTGGGATCTCTCACGTGCCAGATAGAACAGAGGGTATCTCAGGGATGCTAACTCAGGCTTGCTCTCGACTTCTGCCTTAGCCTCCCTATGTTACAGCAGGTGTGTTGTGCCGGGAGGGTCCCTCCCAGAGTCCCAGACAGAGAGTGGACAGACACACTTCGGCTATGGGCCTTTGTCTCCACCCCCATCAGACAGCTCCCCACTCAGAAACTTTGGTCTAGAGAGGGTCAGAAGGAGTAGGCTTTTCCGGTCTAGTTGGGACTTCACTCATGTCATACTCTGTGCCTTTCTGACCCCAGCTTCCCCATGGCTTAGCCTTAGTGGCAGAGAATGGGCAGAGAAAGGAATGGCTTCCTGTCTTAGATTGAGTCCTCTAGAAGGCAGAGCATGAACGAGGCCTTGGGTGAAGGTAATTTATCTGAGAGGTGATCCTAGCAACTAGGAGCAAAGGAAACGAGAGTGTGAGACAGGGAAGGAAGCAACAGGAATCTAAGGAAGGACAGCAGGGGCTGATCTCCTAGAAAGTGTAGAGAGTGCCTTGCAGAATTGTCCGCTGGAAGGACAGGAGCCCGGGGCATTTATCCACCAGCTGCTATCTGACCTCGCTTGAGGATTGCCCCTGGGGGCACACACACATATGTAGACTAGGCATGTTCCCACATTGCCAGCGGAGAAGGCCCAGGGCAGAAAGAAGATAGACACTCTCAGCTTGATGTGAGTCTGCCCACTGAAGCTGCTGCTGAAACTCAAGGTGGGCCAAGGGCAGGATGGGAGTCACCAGAGATGTCTGATACACTTACTTCCCCAATGGCAGTTCAACCAAGGAGGAATTTTTAAAAACATAGGACGGTAGCCTTAAAGATCTTCTGGTCTCATCTCCTTGTTTTATGGGGGCCCTAAGACACTGTGATTTAGGGGAGCCTGGCTGGCTCAGCCAGAAGAGCATGTGACTCTTGATCGCGGGGTCATGAGCTCGAGCCCCATATTGGAGATAGAGATTATTTTAAAATAAATTAAAAAAAAAAAAAAAGAATTTACCCAAGGTCAAAACGGTTGAACGCAGAGCCAGAACTAGAACTTGGGTGCTGGCAGCTCGTGTCGGAGCTCGTCTACTGTATCACACAGATCCATTCAACCAATGACTGTATGTTTATTGACTGCATATGGTGTTCATAGCATTGCGAGGTATAAGACATAATTCCTGCTTTCAAGGAATTTGCAGTCTTGATGATGAGAGAATTTTGGTGTTTGGTCATCATATGTACTTGCTAGAAAAGGGACTGGCTTAAGTACCCTATTCAATCAGACAGTACTCCAAAAACATAAGGAAGAGACAGAAAGGGCCCAGAAGATACAGAGTGCCTGTGGCAAATATTCACGCAGCAAACTTGGAGTATTTCTCCCAGCTAAGATATGCAAGGAAGGCGTTAAGACAGCCCTGCATGTTCCTCACCTCGTGGCATTCATGCCCTTGTGAAATCTTCTCCACCTCGAGTGTGGCCTAGACCTAATAACTCACTTCTAGCAGCCAGAATGTGGCAGTAATGATGGGTTGTCACCTCCAAGATTAGGTTATGAAAAGACTGGCTCCTGTTCTGTGGGCTTTCTCTCCGTCGCTCTCTTGTTGCTGGCTCTAGGGGTGGCTAGCTGCCAGGCACAAGGCAACCCTCAAAAGAGATGCATGGGCATGAGCTCGGAAGTGGATCTTCTGAGGCCTGCCCACAGCCGTGGGAGTGGACTTGGGAGCAGATTGTCTCCCAGTTGAGCCTTGAGATGGGACTGCAGCTCTGGTAATGTCTCGATGGCAGCCTTACGAGAGACATTGAGCTGGAGAACCCACCTAAGTCATGCCCAGATTCCTGATCGGCAGAGATGGTGAGATAAGTTTTTCTTGGCTTTTTAATTGCTACGGTTTAGAGTAACTTGTTATACAGCAATAGTTAACCGGTACAGAAGGCATTGCATCAGGAGTTGTCAGTGAAAGTATGAGTAATGCAATGACTTAGGAGCAAGTAACAGAAATCTATTTGAACTGTCTCAAGCAGAAAGGAGCACCTATTGGAAGGATTTGTGGTTGTGTCCAGGAACTCAAGGCCTGGAAGGGCAGCAGGACTCATGGGGACTGGAACTGGAACTTAAAATCCTACCTGTTGGTAGTGAGTCACCTTTGCTCCCAACTCTCTGTCTATGAGGCCCTTAAACTGTTCTGTCTCAGCAACTGGCATTTTCTATTTCTTCCTGTACATGGGCCAAAGCAGGTGCCCTTGAGGGCCTTCCATGTCCTCTTCATGTTGGCACACCAGATACTTATTTGAATTCCCAATTCCTGAAAGAGAAGTACCAGTACATCTTAGGTCAGCTGTCAACGTTCGGTCCCTCCCAACAAAGGCTAGCAGAGAGGGTGATAGGTCTGGCTGCCCTCTGAGGAGGGACTTTGAGAAGAAGCTATAGGAAGTGCAGGGAAAGTAGCCAACAAATTGCTTGAACTTCCCTCAAGAAGCTTATGATGGATTTGGGCTGAGAAGAAAGGAATCGGAACAGTGGCACATTTTACGGGCACATCCTTAACCGGAGGGCTGGGATTTCAGTGAGAGAATCATGCAGCAAGGTCTAACTTGGTGGCTTCTTGTGAGCCATGCTCTTTGCTGGGCTTCGGTTCCCTCAAATAGAAGATGAGCAGTTTGACCCCAGGTGACCTCCAACAGCCCTTCCAACTTGGGAATTCTGGGCCCCTAAGGGAAAGAGAAAGCAGAGGTGTCTCCAGACATCCGCATGGAATTGTGCCTGGTATTATATGACCAGCTGGCCTAGGTCTCCAGCGTGGGCTGGAGGTGCTCAGCATAGAGGAAAAAGCAAGGTGGGGCCCACACTGAGATGGGCCCTGAGAACAATCAAATCACGATGTGCCAGCTTTTCGAGCCAAAGCACGTGTTTTGGGGGGTGAAGATGCAGATATACAGAGCTTTAGAAGCAACTCAGTGGCCTCGAGCCTTGTATAGTCAAAGGCGACTTGGAAAACTTACAAAGCAGAATATTTTATTTTATTTTTTTTCAATTAAAGGATTTTTTTAAAAAGGATTTTATTTATTTATTTGACAGAGAGAGAGAGAGCACAAGCAGGGGGAGCAGCAGGGAGAGGGAGAACTCTGAGTGCTCCTGCTGAGCAGAGAGCCCAACGTGGGGCTCGATCCCACAACCCTGCGATCATGACCTGAGCCGAAGGCAGATGCCCAACCGACTGAGCCACCCAGGTGCCCCTAAAGCAGAATATTTTAAAAATAGAAAACCAGCTTTACCCCCAAGGCTGTGTTATCTTCTTGCAGAAGGTTGTTGAGATGACCGGAGTTGCTCTTCAAATGATGGGCGAGGGCACACTCACCTGCACTGTTGGTCTCGTGCGCCGGTCCCCCCTCTTCCCCATCCTTTACAAGTACGTGTATGTGCGCCTGTGTGTGTGCGCCCGCACATTCTCTGGAGCGTTGAGCAGAGTCCTTCCTCTGCACGCTTTCTCCCAGCCACTGAGAGCTCAGCCTGCTATGACGTCATCCTCTCTGGAGAGCAGCACCAATCAGCTCGTTCCCTGCTTTGCGTCACTTGCATGGCACAGCCTCATTACAGTGCTGGTGGAGGTGTGGGTGTTGCTTTACGAATCTCAGTGTATAAACCTCCTCCTACCCTTTGCATTTCCATTAGCCGGAAGGAGAAATGGGTAGAAGTTAACTACCTCTGTGTAGTTCAAGCCTCAAACAGAAGAAGATGTGACTCAGGTCTGGAATCTGATAAGGAGGCACCTTTCTTGGCAACAGGACTTGCAATCGAGTGTGGCAGACCCATTTTTCCTTTTCTTTCTTTTCCTTTCCATTTCTGCCCCCTTTCTCTAAGTGAAGCATTGTGAGTGCAAAGGGGCTGAGACCCCGGCCCCTTTGTGATAGCGGGAAGCCACCTCCCTCGCCAGTGAGGATGGATTAGCTATTGGCTGTTAAATGCTTTGAAATGAGTTGTCTCCTGTACCCAGGATCTTGTCTCCTGTACCAGGATCAGAGTTGTAGCCTACCCTTCTATTTCTGTGAAACCTGCTGAAAACGAATGTAGTCTTAGGAAAGATAAGGTTTACTCTCCCCACAAGCTCCCCCCTCCCCCAAAAGCTTCTGTTTCAAGTTAAGGTGTCAGAAATTATTTCACGTGGCTCTGCTTTCCCTGTTTGCTTATGTGGTTAGTGGGTTGCTTGACTGGCTGCATTTTGTTATTTTAGTTTAAAGTTCAACAAAATACGACTCTTGTATTTTGCCAAGGTGGCTTTTTCTCTTTGCCTGAAATGCGGCCCGATCGCCTGCCCCGGCTGTGGGAAGACGCAGGCCTTCCTGCACGTTAGTGGCGGGTCCAGCCTGCTTGGGCCCTCTTGGATTCTGTGTCCGTTTTTGTCTGCCCTGGAATGATCTGTGCTCCAGCCATCATTCCAGCTGCCCTTGCTTGCAGGCAGCTGCGCCTCGCCCATACCCATTGGTCGTGCTGAGCCTGCAGAGTTGGAGTCCCTTCTTTATCTGTGGGGTAGAGGACACAAGGCAGCTCAGAGATAACTAACAAAGATAAGAGAGGGTTCCTGTCCGGGAAAATCTGACAAAGAGAAGGTGTGAGTACTGCTGAGTCTGTGTTATCCACCTTGGAGGAGGAGGACGGTGGCTGTCAATGCCCAGGCCAGCAGGTGCTCACCCAGAATGAGCTGCAGGATCGATCATTCATTCATTCATTCATTCATCCATCCACCTTGCATTCATGAATTATAATATCCATCATTCTGCATTTATTATATGTCTATTCTTTCAACAAAAACATATTGAGTATCTTCTGTGTATCTGGCTGCTATTCTAGTTCCTGAGCTTACAATGATAAATAAGACAAAGATGCTCCTTAGAGGCATCAGACACACAACCAAACAACCATCAGATGGATTAAGCACAACACTTGTCCTCGGAGAGAGGTACCAGGGAGGTTCTCCGGGTGCTCGGAGAAGAGGGGGGACATCAAGCTGGAGGGAGTTGAGAAACTTTTGCCTAGGAGATGGCATTCCAGCTGAGCCTGGAGGGATGGAAGAGCTTTCCCCATGTGGCCGGCCACGGGGGATTGGCAAGAGATATAACTGTCAGCCGGCCCGGCTTCAGGAAGGGCAGGCCCCTCAAGATGACTGAAGCACAGGCCGAGTGAGGAGGGGCAGGAGAGGGGAAGGCAGACGTGTCTCCAAAGGCCACGGTTAAGATCTGGCCTTTTGAGGGAAGGGGGAGGTAAGGCTGCGTGGCTGGTGGGCGGGTGGCTTAGAGTCTTTGCCTACCAGCAAGTCAGCCCAGATGAGTTTGTCACATTCCCTGGTTTTTATCAAAGAATTGTGTATCCTGGTCCAAGCTTGTGGAGTGAGATGATTAAGAGTGTTGGGCCTGGGCTTCGGATTTCACGGACCAATACGATGTTTTAAAAATCAAGGGGACTGCCATAATGATGTCAACTTTTAATTTTGGCAAGAAAAAATGTACTCAAAATTTGCCAATTTACTATCACCATCTGTGGCGAAGGCTGCTAATTGCCTACTGAGTATCCATTCTCCCCTTCCTCCTGATAAACAGAATGCTGTTTTATTTGGGGTGGCAATATGGCCAAATCAGAACCACATTTTCCATCCTCTGTTGGTCACTGGGCAGAGCATCTGGGACAGCTCCTAAAGGGGGCTGACTAGTCCACATGTCTTTCCCCCTCTCCGCTTGCCCCTTCTTCCAGCTTAAAATTACCACCCTTACGGGACCACAGTGCTCCAGCATCATGCTGGATACGGGGCTCACTCTGAGGGTTTGCATCTTACCCAAGGAAGCAGAAAGCAATGTATCTGCCTGGTGCTTAGAACCCTCTGAATCTCTCTTGGTGTTTCTAGTGCCCTCCATGGCTGCCCTCGCCCTGTTTTTTTTTTTTTTTTTTAAGATTTTATTTATTTATTTATTTGAGAGAGAGAGAATGAGAGATAAAGAGCACGAGAGGGAAGAGGGTCAGAGGGAGAAGCAGACTCCCTGCCGAGCAGGGAGACCGATGTGGGACTCGATCCCGGGACTCCAGGATCATGACCTGAGCCGAAGGCAGTCGCTTAACCAACTGAGCCACCCAGGCGCCCCTGCCCTCGCCCTGTTTGACCCTTGTAGGTATGTGAAGGGAGTGAGCATGCTGGCATCTGACTTCTGGCCCTTTTCTCTTTTTTCTGAGACTCCTCTATTCCATCACAAGGGCTTTCATCTGCCCTTCTTCTCTGGTAGTAACAGCTCCTGAATCATGCATGACCTTCTCATTTCATAGATGGCACTATCCCTGCTCTTCAGGGAATGTTCAGCCCAGACAGCATAAAGCGTTCTAGGTATTTCAAAACAGAGGCACCCCGACACATAGATTTGGTTACAAAAATGTTGGATGGGCACCATGACCCTTCACCCAGAATCCCCTTCCAGGAAGGACTTGGGCCATCTGCTGGGAGTGTTGTGGGTGCTGGGGGCAAACAGCATGTAGCTGTCAGCTCTCTTCAGGGTTGGCCTCAGCGGCAGAAAGTGCTTGCCAGAGGCCCTGCCCTCCCGGGGCACCATTCTGGCCCACTTCTAGATGCCTCTGATGGGTCCCATCTACTCCAGATCTCCCTGAGGAGCTGGCCAAGGCCTAGTCAGACCGGCCTCGAAGTTTGACTTCTCCCTCTACCCAAACCCACTGCCTCCTCTCCCCTCCCACAGATGGTGAGCCTTACTAAATACCCTGCGTGCCAGACTCCGTGTCGGCGTCGGCTTCCAGAAAACCCGACCTGTGACTTGAGACGGTTAAGGCAGAGATGAGTAACTAACTGCAGAAAGTCACAGACACCCCTAGACTGAGCAACAAAGGGCAAGAAACCTGTCATCAGAGTCCACGGGCCTGCTCACCGCTGACAAGGCTGGAGCAGGCAAAGGAGTCTGGGACAGCGCTGAGTGACACAGAGCCGAGCACAGAGGAGCAGGAAGGGAGCTGAGACAAAAGAGGCCGATGACTGGCTCTACACCCCCACCCCCACCTTAAGAAGGAACTAAAGGGGAAGGGAGAGGGAAGAGCTTTCACATGAGCCCCCAGGCCTGGCTGACACCCTGAGTGCAGCCTCACCAGAGTCTCTGAAGCAGGGGACGCAGGCTCCCGACCTCCAGACAGCAGGAGAGAAGACATGCGTGCTGCTTTAAGCTGCGCATTTGCTTGGTAATTTGTTACACAGCAATAGAGGACGGATACAGCAGGGGCGGGGGACTGACAGCGTGGGGCAGGAGAAGCCCAGGAAAGCTTCTTAGAGAACATTTGGAATAAAGAATAATGCGTCGTTTTCTTTATCTGTGAGATGGCCTTACTAGTCCTTGCCATCTTACGGAGCGATTATGTAGATAAAATGAGATAATAGCTGTTCTGATTCCTCCAGAAATTTAAAAGAACTCTTCAAATATGATATATGATCACATAATTATGAAAATCATCATCATGCTAATGGCATTATGCTAATCATCGAATAACACGCAAAGCCCGGGATTCACCACTGTGAAGTCACTGAATTGGGGCTCCAGGAAGGATCTGGGGAAGCTAGTGAAGTTGGAATTGTGTGGACGGTAACTAAGTAAAATCTTGGTTTGTTTTTCACTTCCTACTTCCTTCCTCTGGAGATGGAGAAGCTTCCGCTGTACCTCAAGGAGAGGAAATGCATTTGGTTTCGTGATAAGATTTTAGCTTCGCTTGCCTCCTTGCATTTGAGTTCAAAGTTTCTCCAGATATATTATCATTTAAACTGGAGGGAAACAATATTCCTGAACTGGAGCACAGACCATGACCTTGCCTACATGATGGGCAGCTAATCCACTTAGAACCAGTGACTCGCTTTGTATAATTTATAAGACCCCAGGAAAAGACAGGCCTCCATAGATTAATATTTCAGCTGTCTCCCCCTTGCATTTCATCCTCTGGATGTGGCAGCAACAATCACATGAATCATTCCTGAACTGAGTCGATATCAAACATCCGGAGCTTCGTCTGCATTCAGCGAGGGTTCGGCTCATTCAAGGGAAGTTCCTATAGGATTTCAAATACATGGATGATGTACTTTGAACACCTCTTACCGCAACCTGGCCATGGTGGTGGATAGGAAAAAAAAAAAAAAAACTTGAAATTCTTTGACGTTCCTCTTACTCAGACATGGGAGTCTGGGTCCCCTCCCCTGGACAGGCTTGGGACTGCCTTGTCTGATAGAGGACAGTGGAAGTGCGTTTCGTATGTGACTTCTGACTTCTCCTGGGTCATAAAATGTCACGCAGCTTTCTCTCTGTCTCTTGTAATGCTTATTCTCTGAAGACTCTCCCTTGGGATGCTTCCCCTCAGAAACTAAGCATCATGCTGAGAGTAGCCCAAGACACAAGGAAGGACAGACCATATGTACGTTTTTTTTGGTCAACCATCCCAGAGAAACCCAGCATTTGAATCATCTCAGCCCAGGCATGGAGCGTGTAAGCGAGGAAGCCTTCAGATGATTCCAGACCCCAGTCATGGACTCACCTGGCCATTTAAGTCTTTGTACCTGAGGCACATGGTGGAACAGGGATGAGCCATCCCTGCTGTGCCCCGTTTGAAACCTTGCCCTACAGAATTCATGAGCACATGAAAATGGTGGTTGTTTATGCCACCATGTTTGGGGTGGTTTGGCAGCAGTAGATAATTGGAACACTGATGGACTAGGGTACTGTTTGTTTCCTTTCCCAGGTCCGTGAGAAATTACTTGGTTAAAGAGGATAAATTTCTTCAAAACCAGCAAACTGTTCTGTGTTTCTGGCTAAAGTAACAAAACAAGCCTCTCTGTGGGAGCTCTAGATTGTTCTTCCCTGTGTGTTGACTTCTGGAAGCAAAGACCTATTCTTGGTGTCAAATTTCCTTTCTCTGTCCTGTTTTGCAGCTTTTGATGATTCATGCACAAGTTCGTTGATTTACACAGTAAATATATATGAAGTCCCTTCTGCGTAGCAGGTACTCTTCTAGATGTTCAGGATATGATGATGAGCAAACCTACATGATCTCTGACTTTCTGGACACGAGTCCAGTGCGCGGGCCTTAATTGTCTTCATGTCACAGACCCCTTTGACGCCTAGTGAGGTCTTTCGACCCTTTTTCAGATAGTGTTTTTAAGTACATAAAATAATATGCTCATGAAGGAAATGAGTTATATTACAGTAGTTACCAAAATATTTTAAAAACACATTGGCCACATGATATACGTGTTTCATTAAATAAAAGGATCCAGTGGTAAGTCCAATACATTTTGAGGTAGTGCTAAGTCAATATAATATATTGAGATACTTGCAAAGACTGTATCTTCAAAATATTTGTGATTTCCATTGGTAACAAAGTCACGGGTACAGCCAATGTTACTGTGGTTTGTTGCCTACATACCGAACATAAGGAAAAGCTAAATGTTAGTAAGATTTAGTGAAAAGAAATATGCGATTTCTTTCTTTCCCAAATTAATAGATATTCTGGATTCTGTAGTCCATGGATCCCAGCTTAAGAACACTTGGTTCCGGGCACCAACAGGCCTCAACCAAATAACACCCACTCTGAAGCTTCTATATGAATATATTAGTTTCCTGAGACTGTTGTAATGAATCACCACATACTTGGTGGCCAAAACAAGGAAATTTATGCTCTTTCAGCCCTGGAGTCCAAAAGGCCAAAACTAACATCACCGGACCACGCTTCCTCTGGAGGGTCTACAGGAAAATCCATTCCCGGTCTCTTCCAGCTTCTGTTGGCTGCTGGCGGTCCTTGGCCTGTGGCCGCATCATTCCAAAGTTCAGGGCCAGCATCTTCCCATCTCTCTGCTCTGTCTTCACACGGCCTTCTTCTCTCTGTATCGGATCTCCCTCTGGCTCTTGTGTATGAAGATTTAGGGCCCGCTTGGAAAACCCAAGATGATCTCCCCATCTCAAGAGCCTTCATTTAATTACATCTGCAAAACCTTGGCCATATAAGGTCACATTTACAGGCTTCAGAGTTTGGGATGTGGATATCTTTGGAGGGGCCATTTTTCACCCTACCATGCTTGACCAGGAGTCTTGATCCAAGCTGTCACTGGTAATGTGCCAGGCATAGTTTTCCTGAAGAAGAGAGTTTGGGCTGGTAAGTGATAGAACAGTAAGAGGAACTAGATGGGAGGGGTGTGGGCAAGGCAAGTAAGATCGATTTAGATAGGAGGACTAACTCGGGCAGAAATCCAGCAGCTGGACGGTCTATGGGCCTGAAAGATGGACGACATGTCAAGGGCCCAGAGGGGGCCCAGGTGGAGTGCTGAGAGATTCCCAGGAGGGGTCAGTGGGGGCCACATTATGAAGCGTCCATTTGGATTGGGTTATAAGGATTTCCCTTATGGCAATGAGAAGACATTGGAGGGTGCCATAGGCTGAACGTTATGTCCTCCCAAAAATCATATATGGAAATCTTAGCCCCACGGTAACGGCATCAGGAGGTGAGGCCTTGGGTAGGTGACTGGGTCATGAGGGTGAGCCCTCATGAATGGGATTCGTGCCCTTGTAGAAGAGGCCTGAGAGTGTTTCCTTGCCCCTGCTGCTGTCTACGAACCTGGCCCCCACCAGACACCAGACCTGTCGGCGTCCTGAGCTTGGACTTCCCAGCCTCCAGAGTGTGTGTGAGAAACAAAAAGTCTGTTGTCAATAGGCGGCTACTAGTCTATGGTGTTTTGTGACAGCAGCCTAAACGGACGAAGCCAGGGGCTGTCATATGCTCCGAGCTGGGAATCTGAAAGATCACTCTGGCTTAAGTGAGGAGAAGGGATTGTGGGGTGGAGGGTGGCAAGACTGAGTGGTCAGGGGAACAGGTTGGAGGGTGTGGCAGGGTCCCAGCCAGAGACGCCGGACTTGGTCCAGGGTGGAGGTGATGGAGGTGGGAAGAATTCAAGAACAGGTTCAATCGGTGGACATTTTAGAAAATCCAGCGGCCCAGGACAACTGCACAGGATCCGTTAACAATAGACAGACATGAACAATGTAAATCGTCAGTATGTTGTAAGTGCGAGTTCTAGTCTACAGATCTGAGTGCAAGAAGTAAAATGTACCTCTCTTTGACTAAACTGAACCTCATCTGCTCCGAGCTGGTGGGAAATTCAGTCTCGGGTTACTAGGAATCCACATGCCCCCTTCCCAAGGCTGTATGAAAGGTCTGAGCGCTTCCTGCAGATGATGTTTGAGGAGGGACCCTGGGGCATGTTCAGGGCACAACGACAGCCATATCTTTGTGTTCAGTAACCCATTTCCCTGCATTTCCAAAGCAATCTCTGCCAACCTGCGCAGCTCTTAGGTTCTTTTCTGTAGGCAGTTGTAGCCACTGGAAACTTTGAGATGAGGAAGCATTAGCTCCTCTTCCTATAACCTGGCCAACAGAATGCAAGTCTTTGAACAAATTCTGCCACTTGCATGGAAATTTATTAACTTTTTTTTTTTTTTAAAGGAAAGCGCAGTTCAGACAACCCGTAGCTTGGAAGCCCCGAGTCTCTGTCTTTTCGGGGGGCCGCAACCCCCACCTTGCTTGAAAGGTTCACTCAAGGCCCATCTCAAAACTCCAGAGGCAGGATTCTCAAATCATGCAGTTGAATTTCTCCTGTTCAAGGCTGGGGACACGGATCACTTAGAGCTTGGGTCTAGAGCTGCCTGTGCACGTGGACCTCTGATGGGTTTCTCCCATAAGCAGGGGACAGTTTGGTTCTTCCCTAAGCCAGGTCGTCCACTTAGGAGGTGAAGGAGCCACCAGTAGGAGAATGGATGAGGGAGCCTCAGGAAGGAAGGCAAGCCCGTAAAAGGGTTTGTTGACAAGCCAGTTACCACTGGAGGTGGCCAGAGCTTCAATCTGTAGGAAAAATCCTGGGAGCCAGATTGGAACACAGGCATGAGAATTATCCTATCTGAAGGGCAAGGGAGCTGGAGAATTTATGTGCCAACTCTGGTTAACGATTGCATGCGGGCTACTCTAGAGGAATTAATTTCCAGACACTTTTGGCCAGCCACACAGGCTCCAGCCACACACTGGAGCAGAGTGGGCTCCAGTGACAAGAGCAAGCCCATAGGCCAGGCAAGGCAGCTGCTAGCACTTGGCATTGCCCGGTATGCCCACAGTGTGAGGGCGAGGGGATGTGGGTCACATGGCATCAGCATTTGCCACAGGTGGGAAGAGAGCCCATTTCTGGCATTCCTCCTGCTAGCTAACCAGCCAGCTGACCAGCGAGCACATCCCCCAGTGAAAACCCATTTCCGAGACTCTGTACTAATCGAGAGAGTCTCAAGAGCTGAATGAAACACAACAGATGATGCTGTGTTGGGAGGATCCACCTCTGGAAGGCAGCCTTTCTGACCTAAGTCAGCTGAGCACTCCTGGGGTGGGGTGTCTCTAATGTGCAACTGATGGTCCCTAGGGTTCAAGTGGAAACTATCTCATACACAAAACCGTGTGGTCTATGCTGAAATCATTTAGAGTGAATTACAGACATCCTCATCTTTGCCACCCCATAGGAGGAGCTGACCTGACTCAGTGGCTGTGTGCAGAAACAGGGCTCACCCTCTCCCCCCGCCCCGCCCCTGCCACTAGCAGGACCTGCAAAAACCCAGTCCCTTTCCCCAAAGCTTCTCAAACAGTCTCTCTCTACCTCTCTTCCCTCTTTAAGGGGGCTTTCTCCCTCTTAGAATCCTTGAGCTTCAAACATCCTCCTCCGTGTCCTCACGCTAACTCCCCTCAGCGCCCCCCCCCCACACTTGCACAGATGCACATTTTATCAAGGCAATTATTTTCAGTGGCTCCAAGTTTCTGTAAAACACCCCACTGGAGTTGCACTTCCTATCCCTCGTCCTGGGCCTGGCAACTGTCACGGTCAGCATTCCCGCACGGAGCCCCAGCGGTAACAGAGCGCCCGGCTTCTCTTCCTGCGGGGAGCCGAGGAGGAGAAATACCGAAAGCCACAAGGTCGAACTGCAGATCATTCCCTTCATAAAGTATCCTGCCACGTTGGTGTGAAGCTTGCATTCCGCGCTTTTGTTTAAAAAACAAGTATGTAATTTAAAGACCCGTAACACAGATTGATGTTTCCAAGGCACAGTTTCGCATCTACCCCTTGCCTCCCGCCTTTCAGAGTCTGTGACCAGATCAGTCTTGAGATGGTGTCATCAAACTCTTGGGAATCTTGTGGGAGGCATGATTATCCCCTTTTTACAGAGACTCATTTCCATAAGGAATCTTAAACAAACAAACAAACAAAACCCACCATTTTTTATCATGACCGAAAAAAGTTAATTTGCAAGAAAATTTAAAAGCTCAAAGAAGAAAATAGAAATCCTCGTAATCCCTCAACCCATAGATTACATTTCTAACATTTTGATTGTATCATTCCCGTCTTTTTTTTTTTTTTTTTTTGGTCTATTTGCACATACATTTTGAAAACCCCAAACTGGACTCTTTCAGTAGTGATTTTTATTTCTCCTCCGAGAATGCTGAAGGACGATTTTCTGACATGGATTTTCTCGAGCTGGAAACGAAACCTTCACCAGGGCGATCCACAAGCATGCAGCCTTCAAATCATTCATGGTGTGAAGAGATTGTGTGCTGAAAGCGGGAGGGGTGGGGGGGTGGCTTCATTGCGCAATTTTTGTGGGTTCTTTGTAAGACTCTTGGCCTGCCGCTTACAAAACCTTTGCTCGCTTTGGTAAATAGCCCTTCTCACTTGGCCCCGCGATCTTCCATCTGATTGAACATCTGCAATTTCGATTGTGTTACTTGAAAATTTGAGGCCATTCTCATTGGTCATCTGGGACCATAACAAAAATCTACGCACTTTATTCCTCCTCTTTTCTACTTTCTCAAATGCAGGGTAGTTTGAGACCTCTAATTAAGTAGCAAACAACAGTTTTAGAGTGGCTCTCAAAGGCTAAAAGGAAAGAAAAGAGAAACCCTCCTTGAGTCTCCTCGCCAAGCTCCTCACAAGCCCACGATTGTCTTGGGTTTGAGTCCCAGCTGAGCGAGCACATTCCCTGCCTGGGGCAAAGACAGGGCTTGGCTTCTTCCCAGCCCTCCTCATTGTGATGGGAGGCTGAGAGCCGCCACGGTTGCAGTGCGAGGAATGGGGAGGACTGGGAACCCCATGCAGCGGGGTGTGGGTGGCCTCACCCCTGGCAACCAGGCTCTCTCTGGCTGTGGTTCCTTTCAGGGACACGACAACCTCCCTCCCCTGCTTGCCGCCTTGCTGCAGACCATAATAACCCAGGCTGGGAATGTTCTCAGACCAAAAGACTGTGGCTGACCTATTTCTGAGTCCTTGGCCCCTAGCAGTGCTCAGAGTTTGCTTAGCGAATGAAGGAATGAAGGAACCAGCCAATGTCCGTCATACCCAGACATTTCCCGGATGCGGCAGGCCCCTTTGACCTTCGAGGGGCCAAATGTGTGAGATGTATCTCAGGATACCCACCCCTGTGGAAGTAGGGGTCCCGATGCCAGATTTAAACCAACCCCTTCTTCCCCCTGAAGCCAGACCTCACTAACCAGAGCCAGAACCGTCCCCCCCCCCCCCCCCCCCCGCTCCTGACCGACGTCCTTCTTCTATTCCCCCAGGTCCGGTCTGCCCCCAGCCAGCCCCACAAGAGAAGCTCAGATCTGGCCTCTGCTTGCCTGTCAACCTCATTAGCACCCCACCTTTCCTGTCACCGTGGGATCTAACCAGTCTTAGAGAGCACAACCCTTCCACTGAATGCGACTGTATACAAAGACTCAAGGTGTCACACTGTTGAAAGCTGTCGCTCTGGATGAGGGCGAAGGTGGCCCCATACCCCTCTATGCCAAACCTACAGTCACGCGGAAGCATGGGCTCTAGGGGACACACTTTGAAACCGACTGACCGAGAGACTTCGATAACGACCTTGCACCTGGCCTCCCTGCTTCAGCTCAATAAAATGAGCATCCCACCGTGCCAAGCTTCTGCTGAAAAACGTGTGCTACTTCCTGTTATGGACAGGAAAATACCCTGAGTCCTTGGCTTGCATGCAAGTCCTTCTCGATGTGGCCCCAGCCTGCATTTTAGCACCCATTGCTCCCTGGGTTCCAACCTCCCTAAACTTCCCTCTCTCCCCTTAACACCCCAAGACTTTTCACCACCTAGTACCTTTGCATATGGCACGTCCTCACCCCGGGATGTTGTTCGTTTCCAGTTTTGTCCCGAGAATTGTACAGATCCTGTGGGCTCCTCCTCATGTGCTCTTTCTTCCACTCAGCCTTCTCTGAGGACAATTTGTGTTCCTTTTCTTCTCTATTAGCCTGTGGGCTTCTTGAGGGCAGGGGCCGCGTGTCGCTCAATGGCTGTACTCCAAAGGGCCTAGCACAGTGCCTGGTACAAGAGCAGATGATCAGTAAATGTTGGTTGAATAAATGAATGGATATTCATGTACAGGAATGGACGGTCGTTGGCTGAAGCCATCAAAGATGGATTCCCCAGAGAAGGTGAGGCTGAAGCTGACTTCTGGAGCCCAGGAAGGATTGGCGCAAGTGGGAACCAGCAGGGGTTTAATATACTGCTGACCTTTGCTGAAGGAAGTCAGGATCATTGCCCCAGCTGGTCCTCATCGAGGAAACAGAGACAGGGACTGCGATAGGAGTCCCCACGGCAGGTATTTACCTGAGCAGACCATGGGTTGAAATTTCCAGAGTCAGTGCCACCCTCCTTAAGCCACAGTCACTGGCTAGTTATTCTTCTTGTCTCCCTCACCCGATCCAACCCCTGTCCAATTTCCACCGTTCTCCCCCTTGGGGACTGCGTCTCCTGGCGCCCTTGCCAGGTGAGCTCGGGTTAGATTCTGACAAGGGGAAGCCCTGGCAGGAGGTTTGGCGCATGCCAGGAGATGAAGCTCCGGGCCCCACCGGGCTCTGAGTTCACACCGTCGGCAGGGGCCGCGTGGCGCAACTACATGGGCAGGCACGTGGCCCCCAAAGCTGTCTCTGTGCTGAACCCCAGAACCTGTGACTAGATTAATTCACAGTAACCAAAGAAAGGGCCCTCGCAGACGTGATGAAGTTAAGGATCTCGAGACGGGGATTGTCCTGGATGATCCGGGTGGGCCCAGCGTAACCACAAGGGGGTTCGTAAGAGAGAGGCACGAGGCTCAGAGTCAGGAGTGGATGTGAGCACAGAGGCAGTCTCCAGTGATGCAGGGAAGGGACCATGAGCCAGGGCTGGTGGGCGGCCTCTAGATAAGCTGCAAAAGGGAAACAGATTCGCCCCTGGAGCCTCTTGAGGAAACACAGCCCCACTGACACCTTGATTTTAGCCCCGTAGGACTCATTTCAGACTCCAGAACTGTAACATGGTGAACTGGTGTTGGTTTAAGTCGCTACGTTGTGGTAACTCGTTGTAGGGGCAGTAGGAAAAAAAATGCCAGCTCCTGGTGGCTCACCCCATTTTCTGGGACCCTTTCTCTGTGCTCCAGGTCCCACCGGTTCAGATCGCTCTGATTATTTCCCTCCTGCTGGTTTCCTGGCGCCTGCTGCGTGTCTCTGGGTGTCTCGCCATTCCTTGTCCGTTCCCGTAACCCCTCCCACATCTCCGTGAGTTTTCCTTTCATTAAAGCCTCTGGAACCCTCTGATCGGGATCCTGCTTCCTCCTAGGGAGAACCATGCACACTGATTTCTCTGGCCACACAGAGCTCTCCCTGGGCTAAGGGGGCTGTGGAGTGTGGTCAGAGCAGCTACCCAGTGGAGTCTGACTGTCCTGGACTTATAAAGAAGTCTGTCAGGATTTGAAGGCACCTAGAGCCCCTCCAGGGGCGCCTGGGTTAAGCGCCTGACTCTAGATTTTGACTCAGGTCATGATCTCAGGGTTGTGGGATCGAGCCCCACGTTAGGCTCTGCGCTCAGTGGAGGGTCTGTTTGAGGCTTTCTCTCTCTCCTTCTTCTGCCCCTCCCCCTGTGCTCGCATGTGCGCGCTCTCTCTCTCTCTCAAAAATAAATAAATCTTAAAAAAAAAAAAAAGATAACCCCTCTAGCAGTGAAACGTGGAAATCAATCCTGCTCTTCTTCTAGATTAGGGATTTTGAACCTGGGTGGTCCCTGAATGGACTTAAGGGTGAGCTCGGTGAATTGCCTGAAATTGCTAATTTCTGGTGCAGTTTTGTGCATATGTAGATGGAGCGGAGAAGGAAGGGTCTAGAGCTTTTCCTAACTGGCTTCTCAAGGAAGCTCTGCTCGGCTGCTGGAGTTTCCTTCAGTGTCTCAGATGGAGCAGGTGTTCTCTGTGCCCTGGGCCAGCTCCCTGGCCACCTGTGATCGCTGCGAGGCCAAGGGGGCCAGCTCCTGTGAACGCAGGCCCGCTTTCACTTGAGACCTCTCTGCTTCTAACTTCCGAGTTCTCTCCGAAGCCGTGGAAACCTGCAGGGATTGCCTGGAAGTGTCAGGGGGTGAACACCCTTAGGGTAACTGCCCCCATTGTCAGGGCAGAAGCCAGTGGATAAACGCCCAGTCACCAAGCTCCCCAGTGGATTCTTCCAGAAGGCATGCGGCAGGCTTCCCAGAAGTGCCCCCGCCATAGGACTCCTGACTGTGACCACACTTCAGAGGTGCACACTTCCTGCTCCCTCAGTCTTGCTCCCTGGAATCACCTCGCAAATAAATAACCTGCACCCTGTCTCAGGCTCTGCTTTCTGGAAAAACCGATCAGGACACCAGGAGAGTTGGACAGAGACCCGAACTCGGGCCCCACCTAGGGAGCATTGCACCCCCCCCCCCCCCCCCCCCCCCCCCGGGCAGCCCCCCCCCCCCCCCCCCCCCCGCGCGTTGATGCCCAGACCCTTGGGCTCACGGGAGCTCCAGAAAGCTCCCCTGTTCCACCTTGGAGGCCACGGAGGCCACAGCCGAAAGCTGTTCTCTTGGGAAGAGTGAACCATTGTTCTCTCTTTACTTTCTAGGACCCAGGACGGCCAGCCCCTTCTTACATTAGTTGTCTTTGTCTCCCAGCGCCCCTCCCCAACACCCAAACCCACGACGGCCAGCAGAGGCCCCAGGAATGGAGAAGTCCACCTGCGTCCTCGAGGAAGGGAATCCCACTGGGGCCTTATTAGGCTTTTTACCGCCTGCCCGTCATGCCTTCAGCCAGACACTGCAGCACCTGCTGTTATTGCCAGAACACCTCAACCGGATCTAGCACACGCTTCATGGGTGGGAATGCAGTGGCAGGAAGAAGATAAGGAAGGGCCGGTTCCATTTGTCAGTCTGGCTGGGGATAGTCAGGATTGCCACTATATCGGTGACCTATTGCTGCATAACAAATTCCCCTAAACCTGGACGCTTGAAAGAACAGCCATTTATTATCTCACGGTTTCCTTGGGTTAAGAGTCCGGCATGGCTTGACTGAGTCTTCTGCTCAGGATCTCACAAGACTGTAATCGAGGTGTTAACCAGGGCTAGGGTCAGCTTCTGGGGCTCACGGTCTTCTCCCAAGCTCTTGTGGCCGTTGGGCGCATTTAGTTCCTTGCACCTAAAGGACTTGCTTCTGATGGCTTGCACCTTCAAGGCCAGCAGCAGAATCTCTGACTGAGATCTCTGAGGGGCTCTAAAGGGATCACCTGATTAAGTCAGGCCCACCCACACCCCGAGAGAGGGCATGGGTCATTGGGCCTCTTCTCAGGATTCCGCCTCACAACCACCCCAGCTGGCCTTCTTTGAGAACTACAAGCTGGGGGAGGAGGGTCGCAGCGTGAGGAAGAAGCTGATCTGACTTCAGTTATTTTCTCTTCTTGCCATTGTCTGTGAGTAATGCCTTCTCTAATGAGAAGACATTTTTCATTTTTCAATTAACGATCAAGTGAGAGAGAAAAGCCCAAAGAGTTTTGAGAATACAGTTATACGTTCTCTGGTGAGATGAGGAGGAAGAGAAAGCACGTGGTCCTGTTTACCTTTGCTGTCACCAGGTCCTTAAGTCCGAAACGGGGGGCGGGGTCACCCTTGACACCTCAGTCTTCTTCTTTTGCCATAAAAATCATACAACTCCGTCTGTGTCACCTCTTCTGTCTCTAAATGGGTGATGACTTGCTCCAGAAGCCTCCTGGCTCTCAACTTCCGCTCGTGCCCTCCGCACTCCATTTCCCACACAGCAGTGTGAGCTGGGCGATCACGCTGCTTCTGATCCCTAACTACAGCTCCGTGGGAGGGCTCCATCGATGTCGGAATTTCCTAGAGTCGCCACAACGAGGTGCTGTACACCGGGTGACTGAAAATGATAAAAATCGACTGACTCACAGTTCTGGAGGTTAGACATACAAAGTTGAGATGTTAGCAGTGCCGTACTCCCCTCCAGAGGCTCTAGGGGGGATCCTTCTTTGCCTTTTCCAGCTTCTGGTGGCCGCAGGCGCTCCTTGGCTTGGAGATGCATCCCTTCAGTCTCGGCCTTGATCTTCACGTGGCCGTCTTCCCTCTGTGTCTGTGTATCTCCGGGCCTCCACCCAGCCTTCTCTGCATGCCCGTCCAAATTTCCCCTCAGTCTGGTGAAGACTGGAAGATCACCGGCTAGAGCCACAGCCTGGGAGATGGGACATTCCCACTCGCGGGAAGATGGGATTTGTAACCAGCAGGGACAATGCACATGCCTTTGGCAGTGGTCTTGCTCTGGCTCACACCCAGGCATTGTACCCACCCAACCTTATCCATCCTTCAGATCTCAGTGTGAGCTGTTCTTCCCCCAGCAAGCCCAACCCTGACTGCCAAGGCTGGCCCAGACCCCTTGACACCTGCCCTCCCAGCTCCCGTTCTCCTCCTCCACCGCGGCCTTACGGGCTGTATAGCGCCGCCAGCAGGATTCATGTCTGTTGCCCTCCCTAGACTGGAAGCTCTGTGAGTTCAGGGGCTGTGACAATTTAGCTGGGTTTCCCCCCACCCCGCCCAGCACCCAAACGACGAGGTGTTCAATCAGTATTTGTTTTATGAGTAAATAAATGGATAAATAAGTGAGTGAATGCCTACAGAACTGTTTTGCTTCCTAGACAAGTCGATGAATGGCAGACAGGCGAGAACAGTTGGAGAACTATATAGCCCTGAGATGTGTGGTGGCTGCCTCTTTTATGAATCCCCAAGTCTCTGACAGGAGAAATGTTTATATAGGCTTTCTCCAGAATGACATTCCCATGGAAGCCAAGTGACTCTCTCACACTAGTCTCAAAGTATGTGTAATTCAAATACGTACTTTGGCAAAAGGGCAAAGCAATGCTTTCATGACTGTTGGGAAAGAAAAAAAAAAAAATGAGAGCCCCGTAGGTCAGACCCGGAGATGACCAGGATCCAGTGGGGTGCAACACAGAGGACCATGGGGCCCCACTACTCAGAGCATGATCCTCGGATCAACAGGGGCAGAGGTAGCTGCTTAGAGAAGCTGACTCTCAGGCCCTCTTCCTTCCTATGTAAGCAGAACCTGTGTGTTCACAAGAGCTTCATGTGATCCACAAGCACAGTGACATTTGGGGAGCACTGACACAGAGAGGACCTCTCCTTGTGGCTTGGGCCACTCACAGCATGGCAACGGTGTTCCAGCAGAGGGTATCCAAAGACAGGGTAGCCAGAGAGCAAGCATTCCAAGACATCCAGGCAGAGGCTACAAGATTTCTTCTGACCTAGCCTCAGATGTCACGTGGTGTCACTCCCACTCCATTCTCTTAGTTACAAGCGCGTCACTAAGGTCACCCCAGATTTAAGAGGAAGGAAGTTAGAGTCTTCTTCTTAATGGGAAAAGTGCCAGGAACGTGTGGCCGCGTTTAATCTGCCACATGCCTCTTCTCTCTTGGAGTCAGAAATTGGCGTCTGCTGAGATATTAATGGGCCCTTGATGCAGGCGCCTGAGAATCAGCTCCTGTGACTATAGAGGCTGAAAAATCCCCAGATATGCAGTTGGCAAGCTGAAGACCTAGGAGGGTCCATGGTTTGGTTTAGTCTGGGCCCAAAGGCCTGAGAAGCAGGAGAGCCAATGATACAATTCCACTCCAAAAGCTAGCAAGCCTGGGACCCAGGAAGAGCCGCTGTTTGAGCTCAAGTATGAAGGCAGGAAAAAATTCCAACGCCTAGTTCAAGTAGTCAAGCAGAAGGAGTTCCCACTTACCCAGTCTGTCTGTTCTAGGCAGGCTGTTGCCTGCTTAGGCGAGGCCCACATTCAGGAGAGCAATCCCCTTTACTGTCTACCGATTCAAATGTTCACTGCATCTAGAAACACCCCCGCCCACCCTGGATACACTCAGAATATTGTTTGACCAAATATCTGTGTGCCCCATGATTCAGTTAGGGTGACACGTAAAATTAACCATCACGGGAGGTGAAAGGAATTGAACTGAGTTCCTGCTTCTCACTCTTGGTTGCATCTTGAGCACATTTTTTGGCTGCGTTGATGTCCTCATCTTTGAAATAAGGATACTACCTTTGTCAGGGGCTACTGAGAGAGTCCTTTAAATGGGAAAGATTCTGATAAATCAGAAGTAGTATATAAATGTTGGTTACTGTTGTTATTAATAGTAATAATTATGACAGTAGTGGGCTAGGCTGTTATGTTTGCCTACTACCAGGCAATTTCTAAAGATGTTATCTTAACCCTGAAGAGTGGATTGGAGTTTCAAGAGGCATGGAGATTGGGGGGGAGATGTTCCTGGGGATAGGGATTTTTCGGAGGCTGCTGACTTGGCCAACATCCGGCTCCATGGTTGACCAGTTCTTCTACAATCCGGAGTTGCTGGGAGTAAGAACAGCATCACGGGCCCAGCCATGAGAAGCAGAGTGCCCCTGGCCCTACTCCCATTTGCTCTGCAGGGACGCAGAGCCCCTCAGATTCCTCCCAAATGGTTCTGAGCCTTCCTGCTGTGTTCAGCAGGCTCATGCTTTTGGTGGCCTGTGGCATCAGCACCACCCCCCTCCCTTGCAGCTGCTGTCTCTCATTTCTGCCTAAGCCAAAATGTCCCCTTCACCCTCAGTGCCCGTCAAAGGCACTGTCACCACTGCCCAGCCCTGCCGGAGCTGCCCCAGCTGCTGCTGGCAACCACCAATGTGTGATCGGGGTACCAAACCTTATACCAGATGGCTGGTGTCTGCATAGAGGAACCCTCTCCCCTGCGCCACGAAGGGGCTGGTAGCAAAACTGCCAGGCTCTCCCCGTGTGTTCAGAGTGCCACCGAGGGTAAAGAATTTCCGTGATCGTCTTAGTGGAGGTTCGGGGTGCTGGCCGACTCTGACCCATTGTCCAAGAATCAGGGCAGTACGGTAAGAGATTAGGAGTGCAGGCTCTAGAATTAGTCAGCCGGGCCTGAAATCCTTGACTCCACCCTTACTGGCTGTGTGACTTTGGTCAGTAACTTAACCTCTCCGAGTCTCATGTTTCTCTATCTGCAAATAAAGGATATTGGTAGCACCTACTTCATGAGACTGTCGTGAACTTTAAATGAGGTAATCCTTGGAACGCACTTCGTGTGAGTTCTCTCCCGGGGGTTTCTTGGATTGCGAGTGCTAACAGATTTATGGCAGCCCCCTGCCGCTTCTTATAGACGTGATTGGACAAGTTTGAATCCTACCACGACCATAGCTTAAGCTCAGCCTGGGATGGGACTATGGTCAGAATCACTGTTCTTGGATCCAACAAAGAGTTTCAATTTCTTTCTCACGGAACTCGCCTTGGCAATGCGTGTACTTAAAATTGGGACAATTTATTCCTCATAGCATGGGTGCTAATGCTAATAATTAGAAGAGCTAGCACCCACTGAGGGCTTGCTATATGCCAGCTACCGGGCATATAATAAGCTTTTAACTTGTTTAATCCTCATAACAACCCCATGAGGTAGGTGCTAGTCTTATGCCCATTTGACAGATGGGAACACTGACACAAAGAGAAATTACATAACTATCCCAAGAGGCCAAGCTAGCAAGCAGTGGCTCTGGGGCTCAAGTCCAAACTTCCGGCTCCTGAGCCCCTACTGTCTTGCCAAACATAAGAGTTTTATCCCGGCATTAGTGGATAGATCAAATTTGGATGCTAAAATATCATCAAGTATCTTTGCTGTGTAACAACTACCCCCATGCCAAGTGGCTTCCAACCATGGTTTATTATTTCTCTCAATTCAGTGGTGGATGGGCTGGACTCTTCCGTTGCTCTTGCCTGGGTGCTCGCATGGGTTGCATTCAGCTGCAGGGCTGGCTGAGCGTTGAGCTCAGTGGGGGTAGAGCTGGGACAGCTGAGCATCCCTTTCCATGTGGTCCTTCCCCCTACAGGGACGGTGGTGTCAGGGCATGGGGGTCTCAGGGCTCCGAGAGAGTGGAGGTAGAAGCTGCCAGGTCTCTAGGGGCCCGGCTTCAGAACTTGTACAGCATCCCTTCTCCTACATTCTTTTGGCCAAAGCAAATCACGAAGTCAGCTCAGATTCAAGGGAGGGGTCAATAGACTCTCTTTCTTGAAGGGAGAAGCTGCAAAAATCACGTTGAAAAGGAGTGTGCATATAGGGATAGGAGGAATTCGTAACCACTAAACTATCTACTATAAACAGAAAGATAAAACCCCGACATTGGAGGGGTGCCTGGGTGGCTCAGTTGGTTAAGTGACTGCTTTTGGCTCAGGTCATGATCCCGGGGTCCTGGGATCTCCCTCTGCCCCTCCTCCCACTCGTGCTCTCTCTCTCTAAGAAATAAAACCTTAAAAACAAACCCGACATTGGAGAATATATAACACATCTCTCTTAGTGGGGACTCTTGAGTGGTGCACATGACAAAACTCCAACTCTAGCCGGCCTCCCAGGAAAAAAGAAGGGAAAATTTATCGGGCCATGTTCCTTTTAAATCCAAGGGTTAGTGTGGCCCTTCATCAGCCGTTGGTCTCTCGTTCCTTCCTTCTCTCAGGCGGGACTATCTCTGGGTAGCCTTAAATTTGACACCAGCAGCTTCCTCCTTACAGTCCCACTAAAAAGAAATTTCTCTTTCAGATTTTTCCAGCGAACATCCCAAGATTGCGGGTCTTTGGTCTGGCTCTGGACATGCATCCATCTCTGAACCTGTCACTGCGGCCGGGAAGTTGGTATATGCTGACTGACTGTCCTTAGGTCATGCATCTGCAGGACGGGGGAAGCCCAGGGGTATGCTGGTAAGCGTCTCATGACGGGCTCTGGGGTCGGGGGAGGGAGATGCTCATGTGTAGCGTTGGCCAAGTTCAGTGGTATAAATACTCCCACCGTGGCTGATTTCAGGCTGTTGCCATGATGCCCGCTGAGCACGGAGCAGGGAAGAGAAGGCGTAAGCAGAGCTAGGAGCAGTGACCAGCCCACCGCCCCAGGGCCCTGCCCAAGTCACAGGCCTGGGAGTGGGGAAATGGCGGGTGTCCCGGAGAGAAATCAGGAAATGGAATCTAAATGGACAAAAACAATGGATTTGCATCCAAATTCCTTTATTTTCTTTCCCCGCAAATGCACAATATTTAAGGGACAACTGTGTTACCTTGCTATTCTGGTTGTGTTTAATGATCCAGCTCCAAAGGAGGTTTGGAGATCGTAGATGTTCGGTGTGATAAAAGGATGAAGTGAGCCATTTGCTCAGCATCTGTTTGGGCTAAATCAGTTCGTTTTCAACGTGGTAAGTGACCAGCCTATTTGACCTCGTTCCTTCCCCAGACCGACTGTAGATTGGCCTTTGGTCTTAAAAATCGTAAGTCGCGGCACAGCCAAGCTTTCCGAGTGCTTACTGTGTGCCCGGCGCTGTACCCTCAGCTCTGCCTCAGTGACCTCACCTGGTTCTCAAACTAACATTATGAGGTAATTGGGATCATTGTCCCCCATTTACCAGATGCGGAGACAGGCACAGAGAGGAGAGGTAGCTTGCTTACGGTCACGCAGCCAGTGGAAGTGCTAGGAATGAACCTGATGCTGGCAGTCTCTCCTGTCAGTTGGGCTCAACTTCTTACCTTCTTTTGCCTTCTCACTGGCTGAGACGTTGGGGGGCGGGTAATCTCACAATCAAAAAAAGTCCTTTAGCGAGGATTTTGCAAAGCAGAGGCTCCCTTCATGATGTGTCTGTGACACCAAGTCCCATGTTTGAATACGGGTTTTCATTCAAGAGAGAAAGACAAGCCTTTCTGAAAAAATAGGCTCTGGGTAGCTTCTTCTGGGAGGGCAAATCCCATCCGGGACCCATGTGGGCAGGTTGCGGCTCAGGCTGCTTCCGCTCCCGGTAGGAATCCCTGGCTGGTGGTTGTGGGATGTGTGAGGTCTTCTGGCCTTCACCTCAGGGGCTGAAACCTACCCCCAGCTCCTTTGGATCAGGAGCCCAGAATTAGCGGCCAGTAACTTCCAGTTCCAGGGAAGACCCAGGCCTCCCTTAGAACCTTCTGGACCATCGATCTGACCACCACTCATGGGACTGTCAGAGAAGACTGGAAGTGAAAGCTCCTGAGGTGGGGGGTAGGGCGCTTTCCTGACTTATGTAGGCCCAGGAATACATGAGTATTAGGCTGGGTTGGGCGTCTCCTTCGGGCTGGAAATGAGGCGTCGGGGGTCTAGGAGTTTGGATTTTACAACCTGAACCTTTAGCATTTCTGGGACCTGAGAGAGCGGCCCAAGAAGAGAGGTTGCCAGAGGCACTTAATGTTTGGCCTTGGCTGATTTGTTCCAGTTGTTTTGCGGCTGGCCCCTCAGTCTGCTGTCATTGATCGTGGGGAGTCCCTGGACACCCAACTCCCAAGCTGGAGGCAGCCGTAGGTAGAGGAAGGCAGAAAGCATTGGAATGGCCCGTGGAGAGGTAGACATGGAAGGTTCTGGGCCTGAGAAGGATGTAGGGGGCAGAGGACAGAATTGAGGACTGGTGTATCTGGGGGTGGGGGGCGGACTGAGGCAGGATCAGGGCTGCTCCACACCTGGGGCAAACAGGGACACGGAAGGCAGAGATCATGCAAATGTAAATGAGAGTAAGACCCCTGTTTTCCAGGAGCTTGTAAATGAGCCTCAGTGTTTTTGAGGAGAGTTCATGTTATCCACGTAATCCAGGACATGGAAGAAATGTAGAGAAACCCCTTGGAGGGAGGCATCGTCCAGGCTTCTACCGTACAGAGAGGGTCGAAGATGCTCCCTGGGATGCTTTTCCTGCACCCAGACTGTTTTTCTTCTCCAGTAACAACAAGCCTCCAGTTGGGGAATGGGGAGTGGTTTAAAAAAAACATTCGGAGAGAGAAATCTTGTAATACTAAGTGCTAAACGGCTGGCCCTTTAAAGCATGGAACAGCCATTTAGCCATTAATCCATTCCTTTAAAATGCAGAACTAGGGGCGCCTGGGTGGCTCAGCTGTTAAGCGGCTGCCTTCCGCTCAGGTCAGGATCCCAGGGTCCTGGGATCGAGCCCCGCATCTGGCTCCCTGCTCGGTGGGAAGCCTGCTTCTCCCTCTCCCACTCCCCCTGCTTGTGTTCCCTCTCTCGCTGTGTCCCTCTCTCGCTGTGTTTCTCTCTGTCAAATAAACAAATAAAATCTTTAAAAATAAATAAAATAAAATGCAGAACTACCCCACCCCTAACGCGCGCGCGCGCACAAAGGGTAGTGTAATGTCATCTGGTTCGGCTACAGCAGCTGCAGCTCTGACCCTTTTCCTGCCCGCACACACAGCCCTGGCTCCAGCATAGTTTAAACCAGCAACGGGAACCAGGGGAGGGGAAGGAAAGAGGGGCCATGAATTCTAAAGGCCTCTTCACCAAATTCCTCCTGACGTGCTCCCCATGATTCTGGATCTTGACGCAGCTGTACCTGGTGCCCTTCCCAGATCCTTCCGCCTGCGCTGGGCTTCTGGGTCTCTTGGAAACAGTCTGCAGGGTCAGCTGTCACCACCAGGCCCTGCAGCCCAGCAGACACTCACCAGATCTGCCTCCCAGGCCCAACTCTGCTGTCTCTGCATCTTATTCCCAGTGGTCACCTTGAGTGATCTATACTGCATGCTGCCGGGATTGTGGATTGTGCCTGGTTGCCAGAGGACTTCGATGAGACAGTTCTGTTTGTCCCTCCCTGCTTGCCATCTGAGAAACTCTTTGCATCTGTGATTTGTGACCTTCCTGAGAGGCAAAGAAAGAAAATTAAGCCCGATTGCATATGCAAAAGCGCGCGCAAGCGCGCGCGCACACACAGGTGTGACTGACAGGTTTGGAAAAGAGTGTGCATGCGTGAGTGTGCCGGGGGGGTGGGGGAGATCAGATGAGTAACTGTTTAGGATGGGATGAATTGGTTAGCTGTCAGGTATAAGAAAATTAAAGCCATTAGCTATTTTTGATTTTTTTCTTCTGTCACATCAACAAGATTAGCAAACCAAATGCTCAAAGAGCACGTTTGGGGGAGTTTTGAGTGCTCCATGAAACCTGCAAAGCTCTGCTGAGGGAGATTGCCTGGAATTCTCTCCCGCCTGCCCTTTCAGTGGGTAATAATAACGGGAGAATTAGTGAGCAGACAGATGCCGCGCACTCTGGTGCACAGTGCTCGGCGTTGTATAATAATGAATATATTCACAACGGCTGTTTCAGTGGTTGTTTCTTAAAATGATAAAGTTAATTTTGCTGGGCCCTTCTTTATTTTTTAAACCGAGCATCACCAAAGGTGGAAACTGCAATCATCTCTTGTTCTTTTATTCACAATGGTTTCGGTACACCATTTGGAAATACAAACAACAACAAAAAAACTGTGTTCCGCAGGGAGCTCGGAACATGCCCTGCATGTTCTCCCAACATCGAGGTGTCCAACGATTATGGCTGGTGGTCACATGGGTAGACAGGGTCCTTGGGCGGTGGGCTGCTATTACTGTTATTTGCTCAAAATCAGGCTTCGATATTTCTGTGGCCTGGTCACCATAAGGTGTCACCTCAACAATAATAGTCATCACAGCTTACTGTAATGGCACGCTGGGTGTACGCTATGTGCATGTCAGTACACTAGGTGCTTTTCAGATATTTTATTTTATTTTATTTTAGAGAGAGAGCAGGCGGGGGTGTGAAGGGGCAGAGGGAGAGAGAGAATCTCCAATAGACTCCATACCCAGCATGGAGCCCGACGTGGGGCTTGATCTCAGGACCCCGAGACCATGACCTGAGCCAAAATCAAGAGTCGGATGCCCAACCTACTGAGCCACCCAGGCGCCCCTCGGATATTTTAAATCCTCACATAAACCCTGCCAGGCAGGTCTTAGGTTGAACCATATGAAATTGCCATTTCTGTAGCTCAAAATATCAAACATAGGCCTGTTCGTGTGATTCAAATTAATGTTATTTCTCCATTTTGTAAATGAATGGTCTCCGAGGTGTTAGGTAGCTGCCCAAAGGCCATGCAACAAGTAAAGGGCAAATCTGGGGTTTATACACAGGCCCTCGGAGTCCAGGGGTTTTCCTCTACCCCAAGCTCCATGCAGCCTGGATCAATGGGCATTGTTATCTCCAATTACATCCAAGGACAGCGTGGCTTAGAAAAATAAAATGACGAGGATATACACCCAGGAAGACGCAAGGCAAAACTCAAACCTATGTCTTATGGGAACCCATTAATCTTTCCCATTTTGCAGTGAAAACCCAAGAATAGGATAAGCTCTAAGCAGAATCACGATGACAGATGAGTTGGCACCTTTCCACTTGGCAATCATTGGCCCGTGTTGCACCTTCCGCACCTAGTTCCCGCGTCTCCCCAACACACCCCCTACTCCCATCCTTCCCTGAGGGACTGTCCTGAGTTCCTCCCCCACATTTCACTCATAACATGTTCACTCAAAGAGTCCTGCTCCTTCCCGAACTCCCAAATCCGTGCCAGCCTGGAGTGGTGACATTTTCGTGGAAGAAGTTGGAGACACTGTCTTCATTTGAGTTTCCCCCAGAAGCAGAACCTGAGACAACAATTTGAATGCAAGTAGTTTCTTTGAAAATTAATCCCGGGATGCTCTGATAGAGGAATGAAGAGGGGATACAGGGTAAGAGGGGACACAGGTGGTCTCTGCGGGCTCCCCCCTGGAGTGCAGTCCAGCTAGGGGCCCCTGGGAGACAGTGGAGAATATACCCCCAGAGTTATCCCAACCAAGAAGTGAGGAAGCTGGGGTACTTCTCCACCAACCCTTTGGTGGAGGACTGCTTCCCAGAGTAGAAACTCCAGCTTGCCTTGAGTCCTGAACATACTCCCATGAATAGAATCCTTAACAGGTGCTCACTGTAAACACCCACAGGATATAGGAGTGAGTTCCAAGGTCATGAGGGCAGGGTATCAACAATATCTGCTGTAGGCACCTGAACATTTTCTAAACAGAAAAGAATGACTCTGTGACCATTAACTAAACCCAAGGACACCTCTAAGGGTTGGGCCATCCTGAAGCATGAGCCCCGGTGCCATTCACCTGGTACCAAAAAAAAAAAAAAAAAAAAAAGCCACTTAGTCCCAAGGTGAGCCTTAACTGAAGTAGGACTTCCAGACTGTCTCTCGCCTTTTCTCAGAGCTCCCCTACCCACAAATGTGCACCTTCTCAGTAATCCATCTTCTCTCTGCTTTGTGAGTAACTCTAAAAGCCATGATTTTTCAGCCCGTGGTCTCTCTTGAGGTCACCTTCACCCTCGTAAAATGGGTGATTCCTCAGGGAGACGGGGAGAAGCCACCTCGCAAGTTTCAGAACTTGATTGGTGGTGGGATTTTTTTTCCTTCCCTCTTCCTGTCTTTAATGTGGCTCTAATTCTGACTTCATTGCAGAGCCGTGAAATCAAATTAGGAAATGGGAGGAGACGAGCAACCCCTTCAAGCACAATCAACTTCTGATGGCTTCCCCAAAGCTCTAATGAATCTGCATAGACCTCCAGTAATAGAAGGTTGCTTTTTTGCAGCGCTTTGTTTTTCTCCCTTCCGAGAAAACCAGTTAAAACATAGGTGTGCAGGCAGTTAACCCAACAAGGTGTCCAAGAGCCTTGGCTTTTTACCACCAGGTGGGGAAGACTGGGGGGAGGGCAAGGAGGTTGATTAGAAGGGAAAACAGCAGCAGCAAGGACATCCAACCTGCAGTGGTGGGTCTGTTATGTATCTGGCAGCGCGAGAGATGTTGTGAGGAAACAAAGAGACAGAAAACCTCATCCCTGACCTTGAATGGCTGGCAGGCTCTTTGCTCAGTGCCTTGCTCCTTCAAGTGTGAGACAGAAGCGTTGACATCACCAGAGAGCTTGTTAGAAATGCAGAATCTCAAGCCCCGCACCCAAGACTTACCGAATCCGAATCCGAATCTGCCCGGCTCTATTATTTTTAGATGTTTGCACACAGCAGAGCGGTTTGAAGGGTGGGCTTTGGAGCCTGATCATCCTGAGTTCGAATGCTAGTTTTGCCAATTTGGATCTGTGCATGGAGATTAGATCACTGCTTTTAAGTTTTCACACCCTCTTTCTATGACAATTACAAACTCACAGCCTTTTCTACGTGGCTTTGCAGTGTCTTTCCCTTCCTTATCCATTGACATTTTTCTTGGCCATGTGACTTGAACTGGTTCATGGAGTATGGGTGAAAGTGACTGTACATGCCTTCGAGTCTAGACCTTCGAAAGCCTTCAATGGCATCATGCATTTCTAGTTGTCCTTCTGTGCTTCTATCATTACCATGAGCAGAACATACCCCAGTTTAGCTGTTGGGTCCAGAGAGGATGCGATACGCACAGAACAGACTTGAACTCAGCTTGCAGCCAAGCCAAGATGACTCACGTCTTGAAGCAGAGCATCCTACCAGATCCACAGGCCCATGCTCAATTTAAGAATAAGGCTTATTATGGTATGCCACTGAGTTTTGTGGTGGTGGGGTGCACACCATTACTTGTAGCACAAGGTAACTGATACACTCTGACTCTCTAAACCTCAACCGTGATGATCAAAATGGGATTACGAACATAAACTGCGCTCACGGTCGTGCTTGACAAACGCCAGGTAACTTATTTCATAGCATTATTGTTATGTCTTCCCACTGGACTGGACACCTTTGTAAGTAGGATCTTCGTTTTGTCCATCGTTTTATCCTCCCGAGTGCCTATTGAGCTCCTAGAAGGCACTCTTTCAGTGAACAGAACCAAGCATTAATATAGGAAGTTACTCTTCTCCTTGGGCAGTTCTTGTCCCATAAATCCTTACTCAGCCCACAGTGATGAGCCTGAACTTGTCACAGCGCAGATGAAAGCTCCAGAATTGAGGGTCTTCTGTTCAAAGCAATGGTTATAGTAGGCCTTGGGGTGTTTCGTTGAGTTTTGTGTGTAGTTAAGGATTCTAATAGTGTTTTGATTTGTTTCTCAATTAGAAATGCTACACTTAGAATTTCATGGAAAAGAAGCGTTTCGTCTTCAAAGGAAGTTGTGAGGAATAGGGAAGCACCTGACCCCTTTGCTTTCCAACTTCAAGTGTGAGCCTTAAGTGAATTCTTCATCCAGTCTGGAGTTTAACCTCTGAAAAGCCGGCTATGGAGGTGGGAGGGAGGGATGACTGGGGCAGGGCCTGGTGGCATCTGTCTCTTTAAGAAACAGAAATGAAATCTAATTAGCATAGACTGGCTGCAATTAACATATAAGTCCCAGTTCTGGGAGTTGGAGGAAGGGAAAAGGATAGAGCTAAAACTTAATGGGGTTTTGTTAGACAAAATTAGCTTCCACAGAACAGCCATAAAAATATCTAAATTATGAGAGCCTCTTGCCATTTGCCATTAACACGAGGGGACATGCTAATATTTAGTGGCGCCATGTCCTGGAAATTAACTGCACTGAAGGAAGACCCAGGGGCATCCCCATGAGCAGTAAGGGCATGTCCACTGACTCGATGGTTAGCAAATCGCTTGACTAAATGCTTTACAGAAACTTGGACTCTGCGAATCACACGTGTCTCAGCCAGTCCCTTTGGAAATGGGTCCAGAACCGTAGGATGACACCTCCACGGGTGACACATAGAAAGCTGAAGTCTCTTTGTGCAGCCTTTGGATTTGGGTGCCGTTTCCCCCAAAGACATTCATAAGGTTGATTGGTGGCCATTGGAAGATAACCCCAGTTCTTTCCCTCTCCAGCCTTATGCCCTCCAAAGAAATCAGCCCCTTTGCTTTTTGTGTAGTCCCAACCCAACTGGCGTGAGTTTCACTCCAGACTCCTCCCATGGTTTTACTTCTTGCCTTCCTTGGAGGGAAAAGGTTAAACCATTCTCCTATTTTCTTCTCCCAAAATTCACCAGTGATCACCTGAACATATGAAGAATTTGTTTCATGGTCCTCGGTCTCTTTGACCCGCATTTCCCGAGACACAGTGGGGCCTTGATTTCCATACCACTTTTCTCGAAGCCTCTTTCACGCTGCCCTTTCTCTTTTAGTGGGTTCCCCTTTCTCCTTTCACATCTATAGGCACTGCCCACGCCTCCTGGCCTCTCCTCCTTCCATTCTCTTTGAAGATGAATTCGTCATTGCTTGCTGGCGTCCACCCTCCCCATAGGTGTGTCGCTCACAGCTGAAGCCTAGGCCTATTAGCCCTGTGTTTCAAACTTCCATCAGGACATCTACATTTGGAGTTCTTACTCTCCCTTCCAGTTCAGCCGGCTCAGACCCCATTCCACTCTCCCCACCTGTTTTATGGAGGGGTTCATTGTTTCCTCCCTACCCCCCCATCTGCCTCTTTACGGCTCTGGGGAATAGACCCGAGGTACTTAATCATGGTCATCTTCCTCGACAGCTGATTGGTAGGTAAGGAGCCACAGACACCTGACCCAGGAGCTAATCTGTTGGGCGGCCCATAGCCCTATCAGATCCTCACTGTCCAGAATCTGAACCCAGTGGAGGACAAGAGCATCCCGAGATGGCACGATGGAGTGCAAATCCACAACATCCTGCTGCGGAGGCCTCCCGCCTTAGACCCTTTCTTGCACCTTCGAAGGTTAGGGTGGTCAGCTCTCCCTTGTACACTGCAGGATACCCTGATTCGGATTCCCCCAGGACATTACAATTTTAAGTGAGTTTCGTAATTTTATTTTTTGCAGCCATGAAATTTCTGACCGAATCATACTTGATTTGCCTGCCCATCCCCACTGTCCTTGCTGTGTCTTGGACATTGTGGTTTTTCCCAGGCTTCAAAAGGATAAACTCCAGAGGCATCTTGGAAACCATCCTTTCCTACTCTAAAGCTTACCCGTCTTAATGTCCTGCGATTCCTTCCTCTGAAATGCCCCCTTGCACAAGCCCTGATCCACCGAAGGCTGGGCTTCTCCACGCTTAGCTCTGCCCCTCCAATCTGTCATTCACTGCTTAAAATGCTGCTCTTTTCAAAGGACCCTTCTGCCAGGGAACCTCCCAGAGCTCTTGATTGCCTTTTGCTCCTCCTCACGTTCAAGACCTTCATTTCTCTTGACCACCTAATTTATTTTTGGCCCTTCGAGATCATACCATCCTCCATAAAAACCGAGCTACTCCCCAGTGCATCAGCTGTCGTTATATAAAAAGCCACCCCCAAATTGAGTGTTTTAAAATAGTACCTATGTTATTTAGCTCTCACTTTTGTGTGTTGGCTAAGTATGGTTTCTTTGCTGTGCTGGCTCATGCGTCCGCGATCATCTGGTGAGGTGGATGATCCAGAAGGATCCCTCTCGGAGGTTTGGCGGTTGGTTGGCAGGCTGTTGGCCAGAGTGTCCCGGTTCTACTCCCTGGAGCCTCTCCGGTAGGTTAGTTCAGGCTCATCCACACGATGGTCTCATGGTTCCAAGTGCAGCAAGGGGACGAGCCCCAGCATTTAAGTCCTTTCCGAACCTCTGCCTGTATCTTGTCGGTTAATGTCCCATTGGTTAATGCTGGTCACGTAGACAGCCCAGATTCGAGGAGCAGGGAACTAGACCCCATATCTTGAGGGGAGGAGCTGCAGGGTCACATTGCAAGGAAGTGAATGCAGAGAGGCGAATAATTGTAAGCATTTTTATAATCTACCACACTCAGCATGAAGTGGGAGTGGGTCTCATTAGTATTCTCTTCTTGTCCACCCTGTCATGGGAATATCCTCACTCTCAGCTCTTTCCCCTTAATTCAGATTTTACTTCCCAAATGTTAGGGCCAACTTACCTCCTCTCTGAACTTTGCTCGAAGAGTCCCCAAATCACCAGCTCGCTGTCGTTTCTGATGTCTGTCCCCCTCCCTTACTTCTTGTCATTTTCCCATCATGTCTCGACCTCACGTCTGTCTTCTGAATTGGAATGCAAATTACCCAAGGAATGCTTTTCATATTTTTGTTTATGAAATAGATATTTATGCTTTTCATATATCTTTACTTCCAGGCCTCACGTAGTGCTCAACATCTGGGAGGTGCCAAATAATACTTGTTGGTTATTTGCTATCAAGAAAGAACTCAGAATTCTCCCCAAAGCCATTTTTCTCTTAAATTCATTTGGCTTTTAAAAAGCACATAAATATAGCCCTTGGCACTGCTAAGGTGGTAGGGAGACTCAGATGGTGTAATAATTTCAGCTTTCTGACTAGGTGAGAATCAACAGCTCCCTCTGAAATATTTCTCCTAACCTTGGGCTCAGTGAAATCTTGTGGGCTTCCTCAGATAGCTCTTTTACAACCCCCTGGCCACACGGACCACTCTTTATTTTTATTATTTGAGAGAGAGAGCGCGCTCAGGGGGAAGGGTGGAGGGAGAGGGGGAGAGAGAATCTCAAGCAGACTCCACGCTGAGCGCAGACACGGGGGCTCGATCTCACGACCCTGAGATCATGACCTGAACTGAAATCACTGAATGAGCCAGCCAGGCGCCCCTCACACGGACCACTCTTGAAGGCCCTCAGTTGTCACTCTGTAGGCTCAGCTCCATATTCCATGGCCGGCAACCAGGGTTTCTCCCTCGTGACACACCTTTTGAGAGCATTCTGTGAAAAATACCAATCTTCCAGGCCTTGACAAGGACAGGTTTGGGGGACTGCAGTCTGGAAATACCCTTTTCCTGCTGGCCAGATTTTGTCTGGCAGCCTGCTCTGACAGTTAGGGCTTCCTCCTCTTTGCTGCCAGGGACCCTCCCCAGACAGGCCGGTGGAAAACCACACCTGCCTCACGAAGGCTTCTGCTCTAGTCAGGCCTCTCTCTCTCTCACTGCCTTGATCCTCCTTGCCTTTCCAGACGTGTTTATCTGGGGCCCGGTTTTCCCAATTAGTTTGAAACTGGAGTATATTTGTCTCTCAGGTCGCATGTCAGGCCAGCTCTCAGAACTACCTTCCAAAACCTGATGAGGTGTCCCTGCTCTCATTTCCCTTTCTGGGAATTTGGAAGAGGAACCCAGCAAGAGCCCTAGTCATATTTAGCCTCTGATTCTGTTTACACCGCTCTCAAAAACAAAACCAGTCACCAACCACCAAAACAAGGCTTCTCTTCTAGAGACCACTGGGGTCATAGGGAAGGTCGGGTCAAGGTCAAGGATGCTCTGCGGTTTGTGATCCTGACGCTGGGTTTTTACACTGACGGCTCCTGATGATGATATAAGGAAGTGTATGCCTCTGGAAAGATGGAGGAAAGTGGATAAGGCAAGAGTGTGTGTGTGCATGAGCGTGTGTGTGCGTAAATAGCAGGTTTCCCAGTCTAAAGAAATTTTTCGGCCATGGGACAAGATTTGCATGCCCTTCTGTGTCGGCAGAGACTCAGTATGTTTGCGGCACGTCGTTGGGGTGCCTACGTCTCAAATCACTGGCTGTGTGCAGCCTTGATGAGGCACCCGATTTACATATTCTCAATTTAATCTAAAGTAGGTACTAATTGATTACTGTTGAATGTCTGCACGCTCTGATTATCTGCTCAGATCCTGGAGGGGGGGCTGTGTGGGGGGCGGAATAGCAAGGGATCTTTCTTCTATGAGTAGGATTTTGTTTTCTCTGATCCAAGGAGCATGTATTTGCTCGGCCCAGAGGTCCGGCCACCCCCACCCCCAGTCTCTCCCCACGTTGACCCCCAGTTGCTGAAAATAAATACCGCCATCTCCAGCACTGGTTCTTTTTAATTTGTAGGACAGACTATTCTCTGTTCAGTTATTTAGCATTTATCAAACAAATATTTTGGAAAATGGCTTCCAAATATATATCCTTGTCCAGAGGCAGGATCTCACAGGGCCTGAGTGTGCGGATGTCGGAGCCGGATAGTCGGGTTTAATCCAGGCTCTGTCGGTCGCTAGCTGAACGACATCGGTAAAGTTGCTTAACTTCTCTGAGCCTTGGTTTAGCTGCCGATAGAAAGGGATTGATAACAGTCCCCACTTCACAGGGTCATCACGAAGCTGAGAGGAGTGGCAGGCAAAGAGCGTGACTAAAGCTCCCTTGGGGGGATTTTAGGGTCTTCATTCATCCTGGCCTTACCTGTCCTGCCCATCATCTCAGGTATGGACAAGGACAGGGGACGGGTATAAAGAAACATCGATCTTGCTACTGCGGGATGTTGTCAGCCAAGGACCTTCTGAAAAGGCTTTTCCTGTCAGTTGGGGTCAGGAGTGGGAAGGAGGAAGGGGAGGCTGAAGGTGGTGGGCCAGCGGACATTCGCTGGACACCTTCTGTAGGCCAGGCTCCACGTTGGCCCTGGTGACACAGACACGGAGGCTGTGGCCTCTTCTCTGAGGGAGCCCGCTGCTGAGTGGCACTGCCCCATCCTCTCCAGCAGAGCGTGATTCCTCCGTGACTGTTCCTCGGGGATTCATTTTCGGTGTCATCCCCACAGCTGAATTGCTGGTCTGCTTTCTTCCTCTTTCTCTCGATGTATAACAGACATGCTGAAGAAATGCACAGGTCGTCAGTGCACAGCTCGGTGAGGCTCGGAGTGAATGTGTTGAGCAAGCAGCACCCAGACCAAGACACAGAACCTGATCGGTTCCCAGAAGCCCCCCTCCTGCCCGGTGCTCCCTTCCTGTCACTGTGCTCCCTCCGCAGGTGACCATCTTCCTGACTCTTGAGTCCTACCCTCAGGTTTCCCAGCGGGCCGAGAGAAGCTCAGGGAGCAGGGCTGAGAGATGTGACAAGATGAGGCATGACGGGAAATGTCTGGGGCCATGACGATACCGCTCCAGCCCCCAGTGTCTGGGTGGCTCCTCTTGGGACAACGTTGACTCTTTCAGAGCGAAAGCCATTTTCAGCTGCTTCCTCCCAGAGCCAGCATCAGGCAGGCCAGGGCCGCCTTTCTGTTGGTCTAAGCAGGCCCCCATGCAGGAATGTGTCCCCGACCTGTCCAGTGAAAGGCCGGGAATTCCCACCCTTGGCCGGCCGGCCTGCCTCCTGGGATCTCTTATGAAGACAGGCGTGTGAGCAGAAGAAGGCCCTCTGATACCGTGAAGGGCTGGCGATCAGGCAGAAAAAGGCTTAGCGGTCTTAAGAGGACGGGAAAGAGGAGAGAGAGAGATTCTGCCAGGGCCGTTCCAGGACATCCCAGTGGGGAATTCTGATCAATCAGGAGGGCGTTGCCCTGCAGGAGCGGAGGGAGAAGAGCAAGAGTACTTGTGCCCGTGATCTACTGCTGTGAAGAGAAACACGTCTGGCACGGGGGCTGGGAGGATGTGAAGGCTGGGCTCAGCTGGGACTGGCATCAGGTAGCCCACAGGCAGCCTGTCTGTGGGGCCTGGGCTCTTCCTAGCACAGAGGCTGAGTTTTGAGCTGGAACATCCCGAGAGTGTCCAGAGAGCGGATGTCCCAAGAGCCCCAGACAGAGGCTGCGTGGCTCTTTCTGACCTAGTTCAGAAGTCCCGTGGCATCATTTCTGCCACATTCCATGGTTACCAGCAAGACACTGAGCCTGGCTCACACTCAACGGGAGGGGACTTCGACCCCATCTCCCGATGGGGGAAAGAATGGGTGGTCCCACCATTGAATTGCTTGGGGGATGGGAGCTTCCAGCGCAGCCACCTTTGGAGAGTACCTTCTGCCACTCTAGTTAACAGCGAGGACCCTGGGGACCCGCCCGGTGTCATTTCCTGGCCCGGGCACACACTAGCTGTGTGACCTCAGACATTTCTTGACCACTCTGTGCCTCAGCTTCCACGTGAGAGAAACTGGAAGAATTCTGTCCTCCTAGGGTGATTGTGAGAATTCACGAGGTGATCCATGCATAGTGTTAGCAGAAGGCCTGACACGTTATAAGTGCTCAGATCACCTTTACTGGGATCTGAGGAGGCGATTGCTGCCGACCAGCCTCACCTGCTCTAGACCAGGCCTCACCTTGAGGCCATCCTAGGTGACAAGGTGAGCACACAATTCCCACCCCAGGCCGAATCACAGCCCAGGACTCCCCAGCAGTTAGCGGGGATGACAGAGAACTAAGCGCCAGGGTACCTCCCTTTACAGTTTACAAAAAACTGCCATTCTCTTCTTTCACCACATCCTCCAGACAAGCCCGTGGGGCGCACAAGACTCTCATTTTACAGATGAGTCTTATCAAGAGGTGACTTACCCAAGGTCACCTGGCTAGTAAACTACAGAGCAAGGCCACCATCCCGAAGTTCCCCTCTAAAGCCCTTGCTCTCCTCTAAAGATCTCAAGATCATTGCGAAGGTATCAAAGGAAAAAATACAATTGCATTAGAATGGACTCAATTGGAAAAGTGCTCTGCCGTCCTGCTAGAAATGGGGAGAAGGGCAAGGGGTCAGCTTTCTAGTAGCCATGGAATGTCATAGCCGGGCGGGAAGGTGACTGCCACATGTGAGACGGGACCGACACTTAGCCCTTTCCTCCAGAGAGCTCAGAGGCATTCCTGTAAAATGCCCCATCATGCTTTGCAAATTTCATAGCTAATCATTCAGCCAAATGGCACCTTTTGCTCTGAGAATTCGGAATTCCCTAATTACCCCCACTCCTTGAAACTGAAAACCTGGCAACGCCCTCTTCCCTCTGTGCTTTCCTTCAGATTTCAGTCCACCCGTATCATAATCAACTGCACAAATGCTGGGAAAGCATTGTAAATCCTGCCTTTCTGGTGTTTTCCATTTATGTGACAGGAGGAAGGATGGCGCTTTCATCCACTTTTGGAAACAAACCAAAACACCCATAAATATTCAAGCTTATAATATTGACTTAAAGCTCAGTTAGAGCCCAGGCTGCAGTCGGCTCCTGATTATCCATGTGTGACTTATCCACGGCTAATTTTAAAACTCAAAATTACTTCCTCCGAACTCACAGCGCAACCTGGGCCCCCTCTGCGGGTGTCGGCTCGGGGGCGCAGTGAGATGAGGTGGAACTGTGCGGGGCTGAGGGTCTGACGACCCTGCTTCTGCTCTTGACACAACTCCTGATTAGCTATGTGACCCTGAGTACATGTCTGTACCTCCTGGGACCTCCTAGGTTTTTCAACTGTAAAATGAAGAAGATCGGCTTTATGCTTTTTAAGATCCTCTCACTCTAAAATTCCGTGGGGTAGCGAAGTAGTCAAAAGACATGAGAAAATAAGTTTGCTGCAAAGATACAGCAGTGAAGCTGGTAGTCCAAAGCACCCGTGTTCCAGATAAGATGGTGTCGGCCTCGGAATGAGTGAGTGGCAGATCCAAGCCTAGCTCCTGAGACCCCAATGATTATTTCATGAATTCCAAGGCCAAACATGCAAGACTTTTATGTTTTCCAAATTATGATTCTCCTCAATGAGCACAGAGAGTCAAAGACTCAGCTCTGGACGTGGAAAAGACTATTCTTATTAGTTTTATTTTTTCAGAACCTTGGCCTTCCCTTCTGATGCAGACGAGGTGGGGGCCCAGAGCTGAGGGTCTGTGGAAGTCAAGACCTCTGCCCACTGCACAGAGTCAAGTGGTGGTAGGGATGGGAGAGGACACAGAGGAGGAAGAGGCAGCTGCATCCAGGGCAGGGGTTATCAGGAAACACTGCCTGGAGGAGGTGGTACACTGGTCACTGGATGATTTTTCGGTTCTCCAGAAGCACAGCAGCGTTGGTTCTGTGCTTCAGTGTGATCGGGGGTTAAGTAGCATTGGGAGGCTGGCCCGCAAACCCAAGGACTCCTGTATCATTTCCGTGGGACAAGGCCTTCTATGTTTTAGACAACTTGTAAACAATTTCTGGAACCCAGAGCCTTCATCAGATGCGTACTGCCTGTGTTGTGTGGGAAGAGACCGTTGGGTACTTGCCTGATACACGGTGTGAAATTGTGAACCCGTGACGCCGTTGACATTGGATGCTTTGAGGTCTGGACAGGTGCTTTCCTGTTTGGGACCCATGTTTGTCTCCAGCTAGCCGCAGTTTGCTTGGCCTGGGCAACAGAGGAAGAACACACTTGGTGGAAATGTTGTAACCCGGGAGAAATGTGAGAAGGGGAGCTCCCCGTAGCCCATCTGTGGGTTTGTTTGTACTCCCTCTGGTGGCTGATTCACATCTGCCTGTTCTGTCCCTTTGGCATGTGAGGCAGCCACGCCCTGTCTTCTTTGAGAAGCCCAGAGCCCTGGGATCTTGGCCATATTCACAGGAGCAAATGTACGGAGGTTCGGCGTCTGTTTTGGTTTGGGTTGTAACTAGTTATTGGTTTTGGTGTTTGGAAACTCATGATTTACATTGATACACCTTACTCTTTTTGTGCCTGGCACACAGTTTATACCATATAGTCTTGTAAAACTTCACAGAAGCCTAGATGTCAAGCTCCCATTCTAGTTAGGCTGTTTGGATTTCAAGAAGCAACAACAGAGTAAAGTTACCTCAAGATTACTTCAGCAGGATAAGGATACTTGTGACCAGGAGATGCTACGTAGCTGGACCTTGGGAGGTACAGAGAGTTGACAGAAGGCTCTCAAGCTAGTGAATACATAACCCCTAGAAAAAGGGGTCTGTGGGCCCAACACACTCCCACCTTGGTTCCATTCTTCTCTCTCTATGGACTTTCTTGTCAGCTCCTAATCCCTACCTTACAGCTTTTTGTTTGTTTGTAGTCCCTTACCCCTCATAATGTTGACTTGTGTGGAACCCATCTTGTCCTACGTGACTTCGCTCTGCGTAGTGACCCTTTAGCTTTAGCTCCTTGTGCAAATGGATCCCTTCTCTTGGCATTTCCCCAGTTTATATCTAATAGAGAGGGACTGTGGTCTGCCAGGCTTATCTTTTAGAGCCAGGCCACGTTAAGGGCAGGGACTACCGTGGGCTGTGGGCAGGCTGGTCTTTATGTCGGTGAAAGGCATGGCAACCACCATAATTGGAGGATATAGTACTCACCTAAAAGGGAACTTGGAACTCCTCTGGTCTTCATATGGGAAAATTGGCATCCCTGAGAGCTGATGAGACTTACCTAAGATGACACATAACCAAGGAGCGGTGGTGGTAGGAGGAGACTCACATTCTACTACAGTCTACTGACGCCATCGTTACACTGATCTGTTTCATCTTCCATGTTAGGTTGTGTGATGGGAATGTTCCCATGCATGGGTGTCTTCTTACTCACCTAATGTGCTTGCACCTTGGGGACAGATGGTCCTCTATTTTCCGACTCCTTCCTTTTCCCCACCTCTTGCTAAGACATCGAATATAAGACCCATAGCAGCAGCAGAATACCACTTCAGGGAAAGGCGTTTAAAGTTAGCTCCCTCTAATGACTTTTGTTTCTGTTAGAACTCATGGCTGGTCTGTATGCCAATGATTTCAAAGTTACTAAATTCAAACTAAGATTGAATTTAGTGAAGTGTCTTGGTTGCCAAGTAAGATTCATTCAGAAAAGGGGAATTATGCAGTAAACTTCCAATGGAAAAAAAAAAAAACTTGATAAATGAACCAAATTCCAAGTTAGTGAGGCCAACTCCGAATGCAGGTAAGTTGTCAGTCGAAATATTTCTCTTTGGCTGAAGAATGCCATTCTTGAGTCCTCTGGATTTAGAACTTCAGGTAGATACTGTCAATAGGTTGGGCTTGAATTTAGATGTAAAGGTCTACACTACTTACGGCTTTTCCAAGACTTGCTTACTGGAAAAGAAACTCTAAGAAAATCCTGATACCACAATCACATTGACAAATTCGTTCATATTGCTAGAAGGCTGTGGTTAACGTGATGGGATTTTTAAATACGAAAATGAAGCCACGATCATATTCACTCAGGTTTAGCAGGTTCACGGGCCTCAGTGAACCATCCATACGGTCATTTGTTCATTCATTCATTATTTACTGGAAGGCTGCCATGAGAAAAGCACTCTGCTGGAGATAGAAGGAGGAAGGACACTGTTGCCTACAAGAAACATACAGTCTAGTGAGAGATACAGACAAGTAAAGGGAATTAAGATGCCGAGGAGCTTAGACATACATCTCGATGACACAGGAAGCCATGCTAAGTTGTCTGGCTCCTCTGTGATACGACTGACTTGGTCGTAATCCCATCAACCCTCTGATAACACTGTCCAGATGTCATGACCTCATAAGCAGATGCCCCTCATTCTGTATGTCAATTTCCCTTGCATGGACATTTCAGTAATTATGTTATATTCTGTTAAGCCTTGTCTCTTGAGATCTGCAAAGTAAGGCATCCTCATGGGCAAGAGGGATGTTCTTTTCTGAAACCTGAGGTCATTCCCAGAGCAGATACCCCAAGAAGGGTGAGTCCTTATGCAGGGACCCAGGACTCCTGGCGGAGCCCCAGACAGATAGAAAGCTCAGCCTCTCCCTTGCCTTATGCTTGGAAGCATCTGGACATCTGAGGTATGAGGCTAGGAGGTGGGACTTAGAAGTCATAAAAAAGCAAGAAATCCAAGAAAAGAGGGCTCCAAGATAGATTCCATCTGCCTGAATCCTCCACAGTTGGGAAAAGACAAATGAGCCTCTGAAAGCAGCATATGCTTTGCAGGCCAGATTATGAAGTGTCATGGTACTCCCTGCTTAGAGCCTCTCGCGCAGCCTCCAACCCAGTGCTCATCCAAGGCTGGTCAGGAAGCACCTGCAGATTTCCCTAGGGCCCTCTGGATAAGCACACAGACTCCTGGGCTCCACTTCAGTTCCGTGCCTCTGAATCTGAATGGAGAAGGAGGTGGACTTTGCATTTTAGGAAGGCCCATAAGTTTGAGATCCCCAGGGCTTATTGTCAGTGAGGTCTTTTGTGAAGGCTTAAGAATTGGTTTGATATGGTCCAACTGCTTCTGCGCATCAAGAAATGGGTCTTCCAGTGTCATACTTGGAGCTGCTGGGTTTTATAATCACCTAGAGTTGTGCTTTATTTTATCACCTGGACTCTGGCATTCCTCTACAACATCTCCCTTCTCAGAATGTCCTTCTATCATACAACTCTTCTAGATCAGGGGTTGACAAATTTGTCTGTGAAGGACCACATCGTACCTATTTCCCACATCGTGGGCTATACAGTCTCTGTCACGACCACTTAACTCTTCAATTGTAAACAAAAGAAGCCATAGACAATACTTAAATAAATGGGCACAATTGTGTTCCAATGAAACTTTCTTTACAAAAACAGGGAACTGGTAGGATTTGCCCCACGGGCCATAGTCTGTGGACGCCTACTCGAAGCCAGTAGGCAATTAAATATGTACCTGCTTGTAGCATCTCCTTAGCTGGAAATGCTCTGCCTTGTGTTAGTGGATTAGTTGCAAGGAGTGGAAGCCCACTTGAATTACCTCAGTGGTTCTCAAACTTAAATGTATATCAGAACCCCCTGAAGAGTTTGTCAAAACAGATGGCTAGGCCCACTCCCAGAATTTCTGGCTCAGTCAAAGGCCAAAGAATTTGCATTTCTAGCAAGTTTCCAGACTGATTCTGGTCCAGGGACCACACTTTGAGAACCACTGCCTTAAGTAAAGGGGAAGAGGTTATAGAAGGGATTTGTGTGGGAATTAAGAGTCTCTGTTCTGTGGCCATGAAGCCAAGAACACAGGATCAGCTCTCCCGAGGTCCTTGCAGAGACTGGAATGATCCCTACCACTCTAGGAGTTAAGTTATGATAGGGCCTACTAACCCTTACCATCGTGGGGCTCTTCCTTCTCTAGGTTTCTGCTCTCATTTGAGTAGTTATCAAGCCACACCCTTATCTAGAAGAACCTTTATTTTTTAATACATGTTCTTAGATAAAATCCAAACTTCTTGACCTCACAGAGCCTTTATGACCTTCCTACCCACTCCATCCCTCTAACCTACATTGGTTACTTGCTATCTTCTGCTGGTCCACAGTAGAGACTCTGGCTTTTTCCTCCACCATATTCTCCACACTATAGTGTACCCCTTGTGCAGGTGGCCGTATTATCCAGACGACTGCGAGCTTTATGAGGACTGGGACTGTGTTTCATCTCCAGTGTCTCGTATAGTCAATGTTCAGTAAATATTAGATGAGTGTATAAGTAAATGTTTTCTTCCTCAGATTAGCTACCATATACAAGACAAGAGGTGAACTCAGGGGCATGACGAAGGCCTTTAAAAAGGTCCCTAAAAGCTTCTATGGGGTGAATGGCCCAGGAATCTTCATGGTAACAATACTTAAAAGTGGAGGGAGACCACAATGAGATACCATGCCACATCTATTAGGATAGCTTTAATTAAAAACACAGATAATAACAAGTGTTGGCAAGGATATAGAGAAACTGGGACCCTCATGCATTGCTGGCATGTAGTCACTTTGGAAAAATTATGTTGTCACTTTGGAAAATAGCTTGAAAGCTCCTCAAAAAGTTAAATGTAAAATTACCATATGACCCAGTCATTCCGCTCCTAGGTATGTACTCAAGAGGTGTGAATACATGCTTGCATAAAACTTACACACAAAGGTTCACATAGCATTATTCGTAGTAGCCAAAAAGTGGAAACAACCCAAATGTTCATCAGCTGATGAATGGATAAGCAAACTGTGGTCTGTCCATACAATGGAACATTATTCTGCCAGAAAAAGGGATGATATCTGTTATAACATAGATGAACCTGAAAAACATGATGCTGAGTGAAAGAAACCAGTCGCAAAAGGCCACATAGTGTGCAGGGATGTGTGAAATAGGTGAAGGGGATAAAGAAAGGGTAAAAAGGCCGCATGTTGTATGATTTCATTGATATGAAATGTCCAATATAGTCAAGTCTATACAGACGGAAGGATTAGTGGCTGCCCGAGACTGAGGGCGAGGGGTTGGGGGAGGGAATGGGGAGTGACTGCTAATGGATATGGGGCTTCTTGCCTGAGTGATGAATATGTTCTAAAATCAGATAACGGTGGTAGTTACAAAACTGTAAATAGAGAATGATATGTAAATTATATCTCAAGAAAGTTGTCTTATAAAGTGGAGGGAAACTGCTCAGATTGGTCCCAGAAAAGACTTAGCTCCATGTTCAGAACATGGTCCCACATCCACAGTGTTATCCTTTGGCAACAAAGTGCATCATTGGTACAACTTGCCTAACAATAGAAGTCACACTGTGTTTATTTATATCCTCACACAGCTTGGAACACAGTGAGTTATAATTGAAAGGTTTTGATTTATTTATCTGATAAGAGAAATTCCTCATTTTTTCCCATCAAAAATACTCAGTACCTTGTGTGTCTAACACAAATTCATATACCCCATAACTCAGTCTATTCTCATCAATGAAAATGATAAATTCTCCCCAAATGCTAAAATAGGCTTTGTTGAAAAACAAAACAAAGCATAGTCTAAATTCATTTAGGACAGCCATTGAAAGAGGCTTGAATTGTTTACAGATCTGCATCTGCTTTGGTACACAAAGAGCTTTTATACCGAGGCCGACTGTTTTTGATTTCTTTCTTTATCATGGAACCTTTCCTGAATTCATGGCCCTGAGAAAACATAGTTTAGTGAATAAATGTAGACCAGCAAGTTCCCTTTATTTTTGTTGATGTCATATGCTGCTGAGATCCCCAACTGATTTCCCATCAGTGGTATTACAGACTAATTTCTATCACTTCTTTAAAGCAAACAAGGAATGGCTTGTGATCAAAAACATTTTACAGAAATAACACAACCGATTCTGGAGAAAGAACAATATTGCCATATATGGATATAAGCATGAAAACATTCATATTTGGGGAAGGATTAAAGGCTCAATAGAATGGAAAAGAAAAGATATAACAATGTCAATCTCATGTCTGTTTCTGAAACTGAAAAGAGATGCTAGTACAGAAGAGTTAGAAATTGCTCAGCTGGTTTTCGTTACATGTGGCCTCAGTGGACTGGCAAAACCAAATCAGGGCCCCCAGCTGAACCGGGGTTTATCAATGGCTTTGGATCACTTTGCAATTTTCCAGCTTGATCTCCAGCCCCAGGAGACAGGGGCTGTCTCTCTGAGAAGTCTCCCCTCCCTCAAGCAAAAATGATCTTTTTCTGTAATTCTACCACTAAAAACTAGTATCTTTAAGCCTTTAAGGGTTTTTCCACTCACCAGAGCCCCCTATTAAAGTACAAATTGCCCCTGACAGACTTAGTGAGCAGCCAGTTTTGTGCCAAAAGAGGTGGAACAAAGAAAATATACAACATCCCAGTTGGTGTTTCACGAAATAGCCCTTTCCTCTCAGACTTCCAGGCTACCCTGACATCCTCTGAGTGTGCAGCTCCTTGAGAGTCCCAGTCAGTGGTAAGAGGGAGTAATTTCTGAGGAGCCAACTTGCTGGACTCTCCTCAGTCAGACAGTTGTCACAAGTGATAGATATGATCTGAGTGCTCTGTGGCTTGTAGTCGTGAAAACAAAGAATCTAATTGTGCCCAGGTGACCCTGGCTTAAGATTCCACCATTGAAGCCAATGAAATAATTAAGAGTGGCATCTTTGTACATTTGATTAACAATTTATTAAATAATAATTGGCATTTTAAAAAGCCATTTTAGAGGTGATTAAAAGCCATGTAGTCAGGCCTTTTATCTCGTTCCAAATGAATAGCAACTTAAACAAAAGTATTTTATAAGCCTTGAGATTTTACCATTCTCCCTTCTCCAGCCTCTCTTCTAATATTTCTCTCACTCAGCTTCAGTCTATCCCTTCTCTCCACCTCTTCTGCATCTTTTCTTTTTTTCTGGAGGCTGCCTTCATCATAACCTTTTTCTTACTTTCTTCTCCAACTGTTTTTCTAGCTTCCCCTCACTCTCTGCTTCTTCTTTCTTTCCTCTACTCACTCCACTTTCAACTTAAATAACATAATATGAAGCAAATATATCTAGAAATAGTTGTTTAATAAAGTCATTTTTTCCCTTAACTTCTGTTTCAGATATTGTATATTTTAGTTCTAGAATTTTTATTTGGCTCTTTTCAAGGCTTCTATTCTAAGATTTTCTGTCTTTTCATTTATTGCAAGCATATTTTCTTTTAAGTCATTGAGCATAGTTATAATACCTAGTTTAAAATCCTTGTTTGCTAACCCCAACATCTGACTTGTCTTGAGGTGACTCTTCATTGATTGTCTTTTGTCTTGAGAATGAGTCACATTTTCCTGTTTCTTCATATGTCAAGTAATTTTGGATGATGTCTCCGACATTGTGAATGTTATGAGGACTCTGGATTCTGTTATATTCCTCCAAAGAGTGTTTCTCTTTTTAATTAAGCAATTAAATTGGTTGGACTCAAACTGCAAGCTCTATCTCTTAGGTGGTAGCTCAAATCTCAACATAATTATTTTGTCCTTAGCTGGGACACTTTGTCTCTTCCCTGTGCATGTGGTTCAGAGGTCAGCTGGAGGATTGGGCAAAGGATATACACAGAATTTACAGTTTCTCTTCTCTGGATCACTCCTCTCTAGGCCCATTCTAGTAACATTCAGGTATGAGTCACCCTGAACATTTCAGTCTGGAAAGATGAGATTTTCTCTAAGAGTTTTAGCAGCAGTGTTGCTCCTTGCAGTGTTGATATAGCCTCACTTCCATCTAAAAGCTGTAAAAAAGAAGAAGCTCATCCCATGTTTTTTTTCTGCTTCCCAAGCTTGATGCCCCTGCAGAATCTGTTCCTTTTTGCTCGCTCTCCAGAGCCTTCAGGTAGCTGGTTTTAGTATTTTGTCCAGAGTTTATAGCTGTTATCTGTGGGAGGATTAGTCTAGTAGGAACTTACCCACACTGGGATAAGAACCACCTTTTCTTGATTTTTGAAATTAGATGAGCTCAACCTTTCCTACATCTTTCTCTAAAAGAATTCTAATTTATGTGGCAGATCAGAGCCTTTGATTGATTTTTGTGTGGGGGTGGTCAATGACCTTCAATAGAGAGACAGTTCTATAGTCCAATCACAGGGAAAGATGTCACATCAAGCCTCATTTCAATTTATTCAACAAAATTTACTGTCCTCTTGTTATGAGAAAAACCCGAGGTTCCCTGTTGTGGTTGTCTAGGGACCATCCTTGAACTTCGTGGGAGGAGGGCAAAACTGACTATCACAAAGATTATACGGCTAAGAGGGAAAAAGATCTTCTTACCTTTGAGAAACACTGGTTCTGTATCAGGTAATAATTTTACAAATGCTCTCTTGTTTAACCCTCATAACTCTGCCAGGTGGATATTATTGTTCACTTTTTATAGATAAGAGCAATGAAGCTCAAAGGCTGCACAGCTGGTAATTTTCATAGGTTTTTAATAAAAAAATGAGTCAGTGCTAAAAAAATAGGTTGGTCATCATTCCGTGTTCTCAAAAATAATATTAATAATGTTAATAAAAATAACAATATCCAAGTGCCACTTTCCCTCTTAGCAAAAAGGGATTGTGACTCAGCATGGCCCCTGACTTTTGACTGACAAGGTTCTATAAATGCTAAGTATAGTTTTCTATTAAGATTGAAACCTATGAGAAAAAAGCCGTGGGCTGACCCATCTTCAAAGTGTCCATTTAAGATTATTTTCTGTCAGCCAGGTGGCTAATGGGCTGTGTTAGACAATGGATAGATATTGTATTCTGTCTGAAACCATAGAATTGGAGAAAAAAGAGCAATTCCACATTTATTTGGCTTGTCTACTGCCCGGGAGCCCAAGCTGCAGAGAACATTTATTTCATTTTAACAAATGGATGGCACCTCCCTGTTTTAGGCTGGAAGAAAACCTCTGCTCCGGCCTCAGTGTGAACAGGGCCATTGGTGATAGAATATCCAGTGTGAGTCATTGTCCCCACACTGGGCAAAAATAGTTAAAGCATTCTGGGGCAATTCTAAGGGAAAATGTTCAGTTAATGGTAGGTTTATCTAACACTGGATTTAAAAAAAATATATATTGACTGCTCCATGTTTTACAAAGGGAACTTGCAGACAACAGAAAGTGAGCTCCCTGTTGAATTTAATAATGACTCTGCTAAGAGATGAGAACATAAGAGGAGATGTTTTAAAGCACAGTCGGAAGGAGGAAGTAATAAGCCTGACTTAGACAACAGTAGCCTTGGCCTGGGCCGTTGGAAAGACTGGGAGAACATCGGTTTTCAAGTCCCAGCCCACTCTGTCATGGAAGCCCTATGGCCTGTAAGTTTGCTCTGCTCCTCCCAGTTCTGCAGCTCATTTGGTGGTTGGTCATGGGACCCCGGGGGAGTCATTTTGCCCCACCAGTAACGCAAGGTGGTTGGATTATGGTAGCCTGTAGGCCCCTTCTAGCTTTACGCTTGTAAACATCCAAGGCTCTAGCTCTAATTTCTCACCCAGATATTTCCCCCACTTTATCCAAGAGTCAAGAATTCCACGTGTGCGAAGGAAGGCCAAATGATCACAGAGCAGATTAGTCCCTCGAAACTTCTGAATTAGAATGGAAACAAATCAAAATACAAGTGGGGGAAAAATAACGTCTCTCTCCCCTGAACTAGGAAATCGGTAGCAGGTGATAAATGAATAGACTTTAACTACCTCTCGGCCTGTAAACTTTCCTACACTTTTATGTGCAACTAACAGTTCACTTTAAATATCTACAATGAGTTCTGACAGAGAAGAGCAGACAGCTCAAATAATGAAGGTCAGCAACTGATGCCCAAATCCCACTGCTTTAGAATGTGCTCAAAGACAGCCTCAGATGCATAAAGAGGAACAAACACATTTGTCACACCCATGACCCTGTCGGTAGCAGGCTGGGCCAGCGGTGGACATGGCTGGGATCCAAAGGTCAAACAGACCCAGAGGGAAGGACACACGATTTGGGGAGGTCCCAGTGTAACCTTGATGGAAGAAATGGAATACGCAGTTCAGGCTTAAAAGCTGAAAGCGCTGAGATCACGGATCGCTTTTGAACCATTTCGGCTTTGAGATGCTTCGGAGGTAAAGGAACTGGACGTACCGTAGAAAAGAAACAAGGGTGTTTGTTTCCTGAGGAAATGGTGCTTCTCAGAAGGTTTCCAAAAGCCAGACCTTTCCTGTCTCGATTTTTTTTTTTTTTTTTTTTTTTTTTGGTTTTCTGAAGGATAGATGAGTCCTCTCTCTAGCCCTAGTGAGGGAGTGAGTGACTCAGAAACCACTGACCGAAAGAAACCAAGCAGACATGAAAGAAAAAGGAAAAAGAGAAGAGGGGGAGGAAAAAGAAGAAGAAGGCAAAGTGAGTGAACCCAGTGATAGAGCAGCTATGAGTTTTCACAGGGGGCAGAAACCCCTAGTAACATCACCGGTCAGATTGTGAATTACTGGCCAAAGCGTTCTCTATATAACATGCACGTCTTCTCTCGGGTTCTCCCAAGAGCAGCCCTGGAGGTGAGGACTTGACTGGATCCCACGTAGCTCAAAGGAGGGGTGGGAAAAGCAGGATAGTGGAAAGAGACCAAGAAAGGGCACGCGATGAGTGGCCTATCCCTATGGGCAGCTGGAGCCACAGATCTAGAAGCGCTCTGGAGAAACCGTGTATAGAGTGCCCGTCTTAGTTTCCCAGGGCTGCTACAACAACTCACCGTAAACTGGGTGGCTGAAAACAATGGAGATGTACTCTCTCACAGTTCTGGAAGCCAGAAGTCTGAAATCAAGGTGTCAGCAGGGTGGGTTACCTTCTGGAGTCTCTGAGGGCAGATATGTTCCTCGACTCCCTCCTGGCTTCTGGTGCTTGCTGAGAGCCCTTGGCTCATAGATTCATCACGCTTCTCTCTGCCTCTGCCTTCCTGTCACCTTCTCCTGTATCTTGTCTTCTCTTCTTTTACAAGACCCTTGTCATTGGAGTTAAGGGCCACCCGAGTCCAGGGCGATCTCATTTCAAGAACCTTGAGTCAATTACATTCGCAAAGACCCCTTTTCCAAATAAGATCATATTCACGGGCTCTTAGTTGAACATGTCTTTTGCGGGGGGGCACCATTCAACCCACTACAGTACCCCTTAGAGTTGCCCCACTGAGGAAGCTGGAATAGACAGTCCACTTACTCTGATCCTCCCCTGTTGGTTAAAGATCGCCCCCATCGAGGGCATCTGATCGCTGGCCCTTCTGGGCTGTCCTTGCTTGCGGCTCAGCAGGCTCCTTCCGTGCTAGTGAAATCCCCCAGACAGAGAAGCACGTGCTGGAGGTGGGAGGCAGTCAGAGCGCATGCCCCTGGGAACGTAGAAGGGGTCCAGGACGGTGTAAGTGGGAGCGGCAGTGGTGACCGCTTATGAGGCATAACGTACGGGATGAAGACGTTACGTGAGGTGACCAGCAGGCGGGTTGGTGGGAATGGGCTGCGTTCGGTGTGAGGCTGTGAGAAGGCCGGGCAAGACTGGAGAAGGCAGAAAGAGATGAAGGTGAGAGCACAGTGGCGTGACTTTGCAGACTCGAGCATGCACTCAGCAGCAGCAGGCCCACCGGAAGTGGGGAAGTGTTTACCATTAGGGGAAATGACCAGCCACCCAGGAAAAGCCGTCCGGAGGCCCAGGCTGTGTGCATCAGACATCACAGCCCTGTCCTACTTCGAGAACTGTTTAGGTGGGTCTCAGCAATGACTGCAGAAGTTAGTTAAATCCTTAGGGGCTGGAAAGGTATTGCCTGAATGTCTGTCATTGGTGAAGACCCCAACTATCTGAGGGCTCAGAGGCAGACTCCATCCCTCGGGGATGGCAAAAGGCAGACAGGATAGTTAGGGTCCCAAATAGATAACCTTGGGTGTAGTAGGGCTTTGTTCTGGGGGAAGGGAGAGGAAACAAGAGAATAGCTAACCAAAAATAAGGGTGGAGTCCTGGGCCACATTCCAATCCTTCTGGCTAACGCAGGGGTCTGGAAGGGGAAGGAAGAGCCAGCACGATGGCCCAGAGGCTTCACAGGGCCTTGAGCAAATCTGGAAACCAGGTCTGATCGGTATCAAAGGCAGGTCAGAAAGGGTTGGCAGGCCCCCAAGATGACAGAATGCCAAGTCCCACTGGACTGAGGGACAGGCACTGCTGAGACAGTTTCAGCTTCTGTCAGGACCTTTGCTGGGGGGCCGGACAGGGGAAGCTGGAGAAAGAAGAGGAAGGTAGTATTTGAGGCAGCTGTGGTCCAGAGCTGTCCAGACCACATCGGATTTCGTTTTTCAGGTTTAAATTTTCTCCATATTATTCATAGAGGAACATTATCCGATAATTCTTTTTTTTTCTTTTAGTTCCAATTTAAGGATCCTAAAAAAGCAGTGTTTGTACCATAAATACCTGGTTTGTAAATGAGGGTAATGCTAACCGTTGTAAGACGCAAACCCCAACAGTTATAAAACTCAAACATTTTAGAAAATTATTTCTGGCTCACTTGAAGTCCAAAACAGTTATTCCTGCTTGATGGGAGGGTTCCTTCTAAGGGCATTCAGAAACCCAGGTTCCTCCTATCTTATGGCTCTACCATTTTCAACACCTGGCTTCCAAGGTCACTCATCTATATCCACTCCGATTAGTGGGAACAGTGTAGATAATCCCTAGAAGAGGTTTTTAGGAGCCGACCTTGGAAGTGACCCACATGGCATCTCTCCTGCTTCATAGACTTTAGTCAAGTGGCCTCCCCTCCGTTCAAGAGAGCCTGAGAAATATGGGAAGGAGAGGCAAGGAAACTTGTGAACAGCTAGCTAGTTTCTGTCACTCCTCAATAAGGAGCAGCAGGGCATGATGCTAGTGTCCCGGCAGGAGAAGAAAATTGCGGACCTGCAGGCGGCACTTGGGAGGGACAGCTCGTCTCTGCTCGACGTCCGCTTGGCCGGGCTCGCTCACGTGGCTGCATCATCTGGTGACGAGCTGGGAAGTCCCAGATGGCTTTTCTTGTGTGTCCTGAGTGCTGGTTCTAGCCGTGAGCTTGGACGCCTCAGCCTGCCTCCTCATGGCCTCGCTCCCCAGTTGGACGGCCCGGACCGCTTTGCATGGTGCATCCAGGTGAAGCACAAAAGCAGAAGCTGCTGGGCCCCTTCGAGCCGGGGCCTGGAACTGACACCGTGTTCCTTTCGCTGCATTCTGTTGGTCGGTGCGGGTCTCGTGGCCAGCCCAGATTCAAGGGGAGGGGAAATACAGTCCGTCCCTGGATGGGAGTTCTGTCACGTATGGCCATCTACCACAATGGCTACGGAGAGAAAATTACACAAGCAGCAGACCACAGGAAGGGACCCAGGTCTGTGGCTAGGAGCCCAAGAAAGCATCATAGTGGACAGCTGGCAGATGCCTTCATATTGGAGAGAAAAGGTGACAGACAAGGCCGGAAGCAAGGGATGGTGGCACAGCCACACGGACTGGTACTGCAGATACTACTTCTGTTCTTGGCAGACCTGGTGGGGAAGGGTGGGGCCGGGGGCCCCAAGATCGGGTTGAGAGCCCCCATGCATGTGTTCATCAGTGCCCCCCAAGAAGACTCCTCTCATCCTATCATAATAGCTTGTGTGTTTTTCTGTGTCACTCTCTCTGTGTTTTCAGGTCTTTGAAGGTTGGCGTGGGGTCTTATTCACTGATGTGACCCTAGCACTTAGCACGCTGTCTGTCAAACAGTGGAGATGTAATGAATGTTTGTCGAACACTCTATATGGCAAGGCCTACAGAGCTCAGCATGTTCTTGGCATGGCTGCCCCTCCATTAGCCTTGACAAGACCCAAAATAGGCCCGCAGAAGGGTTCACAGAGTTCTGCGGTCTCCTGGTGTTCTCCCCACTTGCCCTTCTATGATACAGCCACACAGGTCTCAACAAGGGGGCCGAATTACAGCTAACAACTCAGCCTCTCCCAAGACCACGAGGACTTAGCCCATCATGCCCCACACCCCCCAGCTGTCCTGTCCCTCCAGGTTTCTCATCGCCAGGACCCCTGCCCCCACATGGCTCTGAATTTCCCCCAAGCTGACTCAGGCTCCCACCTTCCGACCACCTGGACCCTTTCACTCTGCCCTCTAGAACGTGCGATCTTCATCCACACAAACTTTTATATTCTCCAGCTCTTCTCTAAACTTCTAATGGAGGCGGGGCGGGACAAAAGCTAAAATAAAGATCAAAGGTTGATCTCTTAGTGGAGAAGTTTTATTTTGCCAAGCGGGTAACTGGATCAGTCACAGAGTCTAGGCCCTGGGCGATGAGGTCCAGAGAAAGAGAAGCAGGGTAGGTCTTCTAAAGCCAAAATACTGAGAATGTTTCTGTCCCATATTAGAAAAGTAAAGTCTCTTAGTGTTGCCGACTGGCCGGTGGGAGCAAGGCTTGCTACACAGGCACGTCTCAGGAGAGAGGGCAGTGGTCTACTGCGCATGCGGGTAGCTGCCTGGTACTAGGCAGTCCTACTACTTGTTCAGCCCAGGCCACGAGCCCGAGTTAGGATTCCAGCCCCCAGATAGGACAGCATTGGTGTCATCAGGCTAGGTGGCCAGGTTCGGGATGGTCGGAAGTTTCCTTTCACTTTTTGTCTACCTGAGTTCTGTCTGAATCCTGAGCCCTCAAAAGGGGTGTTGTTTCCCTGCCAGCCCAGCACCTCTAACCCTCATGAATCCCTGGGGCTGGGGGAGGGACACAGGTGCCCCTTGCTCCTCATTGCTGCTTCTCCGTGATGTTGTCCCTCCCTCTTCCCTCAAGCTCCCAGGCCCTTGGAAGCAGTTCCCATAGACCACACTCCGCATGTCTTCACTCTGCTAGCCCAGGTCCTCTGAGAGGCTGACCGCAAGACGGGATTAGACGTGCGAGAGATTTATTGGAGAAACCCACCTCGAGGGGGAGAAGTGGAGAGGTAGCTGGAGGAAGCAGAGAGAGCAGCCAGAGCGTGATGCAGGCCTAGCCCTGCGGAGGGAAGGGAGGTTGGGTAGGGAAAGTCTTAGACTTTACGGGGCATGCCTGAGAAAGTCTGGGGCTGAGCCGAGGGGGAGGCCTGGCGTCAAGGCTGCTGGAGGCACCCTGCGACCTCCCGGGGGGGGCCGTTTCCCCCCCCCCCCCCCCCCCCCCCCCCCGCAGTGAGAGTTCTGAGAGGGGCATTGTCATGCCCGCCACAGTCTCCTTGTTGGCCATCCTCTTCTCTCCTCTGCTCACCACCACCACCACCAGCTTTCACCGAAGACCTCATCACCAGGATCCCTGTCTTTCTCTCCACCATGACTTTCTTAGTTCTTGGCCGTTTCAATGCACACATGGAGAGTCCTTCCAACATTCTGGCCTCGCATGTCCTCGGGTCTTCACCACCCCCATGTCAGCTGTTGCCAAGGTCTCATTGGCAAGGATCGCTTCATTCCCAGTGTCAGTTTCATGCTTCTGGTGTTCCCACCTGCTGTCATCACAGCTCACTCCTCACTCTCTCTAGTGCTCTGACTCCAATCACCCTTGGTCCCCGTGGGTCCCCCAGTCTGGCCACTGCACCAGCATTTCACTGCACCTCACCCCGTTCACGTCTTCCTTTTCCCACTTTTCCGTCTTGGAGTCCATAGTCCATTTACTGTATGTGCCGTTCCTTATACACGCTGTCAACTCCTTGTATGTTCGCACAACTCCGTTATTTTGCTTGCCCTTGCTAAACAAATCAGCCTTGTTTCATTCTGCCTGCCGCCTTTCCCATCCCAGCTCCTGAACAGCTGATGCCGGCTGGAGAAAAATCCTCCACCATCGTTGACTGGTCTCACTTGAAATTTACGGCGGCAGACTTCAAGTGGGACATCAGTGCAGCTGGGCGATCCTACCCCATTCCAGTTGGCTCTCCCATCTCCCTCTGAGATGACTCTTTCAGACTCTTCCATCTTTCCTCAGTCCCCTAGCAGTTCCTCCCCCGTTCTCCCTTCATAGCCGATGGCCTTGTTTCTCAGTACCCTGAGAGAGGAACCATCAGAAGAGAACTTTCCTACTTCCCACCACCACATCTGCCTGCCTGCTTGCATTTGTACTCACAACTCTGCCTCTCCTCCCGAAGAAATGGATAAACTGTGCGTTCTTCTCTCCAAGGCCAACTCCTCCAAGTGGGAACTGGGTCCCATCTCCTGTTGCTCAGTCAAGGCTTTGTTCTTGCAATTATCTCTGCCCTCTCCTGCTTCTTCCAAATTTCTCTTCCTTACTGAGTCATTTCCATCAGCATAAAAACATGCTGTAATACCTGCCATTAAAAGGGAAATTAAAACCTCCTTGATGCACACACCTCTCCCGCTACTACCCATTTCTCCCCTCCCCTTTCTAGTAAAACTTCTTTATAAAGTTGTCTATACCTGCCGTCTCAACTTGCTATCCTCCCACAACTCTTGAACCCCCTCCTGTCTGGTGTCAGGAAAGTGAGAACCATTTCTCCAGCCCCCCTGTTTGATCTGCAGTAAACGGTTCACAGTGTCAGGCTACTTTCCTGTCTCTGGTGTTCTTCTCTGAGTAGGACATCTTGAGCCCAGCAGGTTCTTCCTGGTAGGGAAACCTCCAGGCACTAGCATCTTCTTGATTTGGGGCTGGATTGAGCCAGACTCTTCTCTTCCCAGGATCCTTTGTCTTAGGGTACCCAGTGTATACTGATGTATGGACTTTGTGGGGTACCACTTAGACTCACCTGGAGACGCCACTCTGAGTCCCCATCTTACCCTGAACATTCCTATGCTCGTGGTGTTGAAACCCCATCCTCCACTCCAGCAATGAAGACAACGTATCTCTCCTCTGCGGGCCCCCTTCTGTCCTCGGTCCCAGGACCCATGCCGCACCCCATGCCCAAAGTTGAGGATCTGTTCTGCCAGTACCTCCGGCACACTTCTCTTTTAGAAAACCCGCCGGCTCTCCTTTGGGGTTCCGTCCAGCTGCGGGAACTGAAGCACCAGGAACATAAGAAAGAGCGAAGCAATCAGTTTAATAAATATGGGTTGATCCACTGCTTTGTGTTAGATGCATGTTTACAGCAGGGAGCAAAACAAGCCAACTCCTGTCCATATGGATCTTGTGGCCAAATGTTTATTTATCTAGCTATGGAAGCCAATATTATAATTTTCTCAAAAAGCACAGCACAATCTAGAATGAAGGAAATCATGTCCTGTGGTCAGGTCCCTTCAGACCCTAAGCCAACCTTCACACTTTTCTATGTATTGTAGTCCCTCAGCAGAAACAGCCCATTTATCGCTGAGTGCAAGTGGGTCACGATTTCCGGTTCTTGCATCTGCGTCAGCAGCCATCTTGTCAGAGGTAGAGCCATTACAAGCAGTTGCACATCATCATGAAGGAATTTCTGGCTCAGGGATGTTAAGCAGCTTTCCTGAGGTGAATCATCTATTCAGCGGTGGAGCTGATAGTTCAAGTTCAGGATCGGCATTCAGATTGGACGGTTTTATAGGCCACGTAGGCCCTAAAGAGTCTCATTTACCAGTTACCTAGTAAAACATAATAGGAGCACCCGAGCTTTGTTTCTGTAGCTGAATTACTTCTTCTGGGACTTTTGACCTTGTGATGACACGAGTAGTAAAGCCCACATTTACCAGCTTTCCTTCTTCTTGAACTCAAAATAGTGACCGAGTAAAGATGGCCACGTCCCATTTACATGTACCCCAGGCAGCACGAGGTTAGATATGCAAGGCTGCTCTTTAGTTCTTTATTAAGTAGCCATCCATAGTTCTGTATTTCCCATTTATAGCCATGCGTGGCTTGGCTATTCAAAAACGAACCTGGGGTAATATTCACCGAGAAACTCTTGATAAGTGTTACCCTACGCATTGCCCAGATAAGACAGTTCACACTTTATTTTTAATCATACTAGGTTCAGGGGTGTAATTCTGAGGTATATGCACTATGTATTACCCATCTATAGCCCCCACCTAACCCTGTGCTCCAAAAGATAAACTACTTTTATTCTTCACGGTCTCCCAAGCCTTGAAGAAGAAACGGTCAGTGGAAATATGTAACCTCTAGGGGGAGCTCTAGGCTTCTCCCTCCTTCTTAACCTTTGGGGAGGGTGAGGACTGGGAGCCATGGGTAAAGGGCGAGGTGTGGGCAGATGCCATTTGCCTGTGTCTCGCCTGGAGGTTAGAGGGCTTCGCGTATGCATGATGAGGGTCTTTTCATCTTCCCTTGGGATGCAACCTTTTGAGAACTCTTCTCCCATACGGCTGTCCCAAAAGGGACCCTTTCTACCCCCAAGGAACTGCGGCAGGAAGTGGATGGGATAGAGGAAAAGAAGGTACGTGGACATGGAGCAGTCTGGGCCTTAACCCATGGGAAGAGTGGGATCCTATGGCTTTTGCCACAACCCAGCCCTGCTTGCCAGAGCTGGGGGTTCAACACAGTGGTACAGGAGGGATGGGGGGTCAAAGCCATACCGCATCAAGCAGAGGGCCTTTGCCTGGGAGTCTCTCTGCGGAGCTCTTAGGCGGCCTTATAGGGTTGCCTGTGGCCATGGTGGGCTAACATTCGTGGACTTGGGAATCCGGAGGTCTGACCCACCCCTTCCTGAGTAACACCAGTAACACGCACCAACACAGCCATCCAATTTATGGTGTAGAAAATGTGTCCTGAGGACATATGGATGATGTACACATAAGTACAATATTGTGTGTTTATGCAAATGAGTTATAAAAATCATGTATCGAGTAAAGTTGCCAGTAATGCATTACCGAACAAAGGAGAACTGTAGTTTAAATATTCAGCAAAATGCACACATGTGGCATGGCGGCAAGTCAAGCCCCCTGGCCTGGAGCTCAAGGGGCTGGAGCTCATGATCATTCATGGAAAAGCTCTGCCAGTTCAGCAGGGGTTCAGGGATGGGAAATGCCCTGGGCGGGCGGAGGGGCCTTCCAGCAGAAAGAAACAGGAATCCGTTAGCTTCTCTGGGCCCCTGTCTTAGTTTGAATCCCCTCAAAATGGACGCTGAGAGGAGGACCTGGGTGTAGGTCACTGACTTGTGAGGTGGTCTCGAGAAGCACAGTGAGGGAGGGGGGAGATGGATGGAAGGAAGGGACGGAAGTTAATAAATGTGAGTTAACGAGCAGATTCCCACTCAGGGCAACTAGGGTTCACCCCCTTGGTGGGCCACGTGAGACAACACGTGGTTCACACCTCAGACTCTCCTCCCTGAAGGACAGGGAGGCTGGGACTTCAACATACCCGCACTTTGGGTTGCACCCCTGATTCTGAAAAGTGAGGTCAGGAGTGCAGGGCAGACTCTTGAGGTGGGAAGCTGTTAGTGTGCCTAGGATTGTCCAGGACTTCGTGATTCGAGCGTGCTGAGGGAACATGGGATGGGACATGAACGACATCCTCATATCAAGAGTTAGCCTAATCTAGATGACCTCCGAGGCTGCTCCCAGCTGTTGTGTTCAATGACTCTCTGATGTATGGAGCTGCCTGTAACCATGAGCTTTCTATTCCTTGTGATAGTGAGTTGCCCATCTCTAGAAGTAACTAAGCAGATCCTTGATAATCTCTTGGAAGGAATGTCGTAGCGTCAGATGTGTGACTGGAATGAGGAGTTTTTGAACATACTGTCATATTGAGTTCCTTGGAAGCAGACCCCCCACGATGAGGATTCAGGCAAGTGATTTATTAAGGAAATGCTCCCTGGGGAGGGCAGTAAGGGAGTGGTAAGACATGAGGGGAAGGGAGCTGAGCGAGAGTTGCAGGTCAGACAAAGTCCCAGCCGCAGCTTGGTCTCACGGAGGGAGCTCTGGCGCGTATGCTACACCTCCGATTCTGTCGGGACTCCCAGCGAGGGAGCTGGGTTTTCATACTCCCTCACAGCATCAGTCATTAGCTGAGGGCCATCCTGGGGGGGGGGGGGGGTGTAAGCTTCCAGGCATTTCCGGCTCTCCATGCGTATGGGCCGAGTGGTTCCGGTTGCCTGAGGACAGTAGGTGTAGGCAGCCAGGAGCAAAGGCAGAGCGAAGCCAGAGGGATGCACAGAGATAGTAAGAGGGATCCACGGGGACGCTGTCACTGGCCGTTACAGTTACAACGTGGATGGCAGTCACCCTCAGTGAGGGTTTCCTCTGTTCTGATACAGATTTACAAAGCCTCGTGGGCAAAGCCTTGGCCCCAGGGCTTCCAAAGTCCTGTCCTTGGCCGACTACACTGCCACTGGTCACGGACCTGCAAGGAGACGGCATTTCAGAGCCGGAACTTCCAGAATCCCATGATGCTGAAGAGGGCAAGCTGGGGACTGCCATATAGAATGGAAATGAGAGCTTAGAAGGCACAGGAAGAATGACCCCAAGCCCTCGTGCAAACTCTGTGGAATCTTTTCAATCTAAAGTAGATCTGGGACTCGAGACAGTAAACATATTCCTGCAATAAAGGGATAAATCTAGCTATGCAGAAACGCAGCACAATGCCATCATAAAAAATCCACTTTTGTCCATGCCACAGCCCTGAACCTCCCGTGCACTCGATCAGAGACCCTGATAAATCTGGGCTGCTAGAAATGCCAACCAGCTCATATGTTTTCAGTGAGCAATGACAGGGAGCCAAATTGCTTTATTCCGATTAGGGAAGGGCCTCTGACTGTAAAATATACTGTGTGAAAAAAAATATTGAGTTTTAGTTTGCTGACACATCAATTTAAGAGAGTTATGGCTCTCACACGGAGGCCAAGCAGGTATCTCCCCACATGTATGTGCAATAAAAATTAATTGTGGCCTTTTATACAGGGCACTGTTCTCGCTCGTGGGATCAGGGGGTGACCCGAGTGTCACCTCCAGTGGCAAGCTGTGATGCTGGAGGTGTTGGTTTTTTTCTGGGAAGCCACAGAGGCAAACGAATGCCAGAGCTGTAAACAAGCTTCATGTGTAACTTTCTGAATTTTAAAGAAGATATGCGGCCATGTGATGTTCATATTTTTTTCCTAAAGTATATACACGCGTTATGGGTATAATGTGTGTATATCATTCAGGGTCCAGACAGGAAAACAGAAACTTTGGCAAGTCTTTCAGATTAATCCTAGGGAATTGGTTATACAGGAAATAGAGAAGCAAGAAAGCCAAGTGCAATGATGAAGAAGCTGCTACCACCTCAGGGGCTCAGGGGACACAAGAAAGAGTTGGTTCATGGAGACCAAGAGCTGAGGCCATCCAGGGGAGGCGCTGGAGTATCTCTGTGGCTGGGGATGCCACAGGAAGCAGAGAGTAAAGGAGATAAAATACCCCGGCTTCTCCCTTCTTCCTGTCCTCCAGTCTTCCCCGTTGGCCACATGGAGTTGGACGCAGGAGGGGAAGGGGGGCTGGGAGATGTAGTTCCTCGTGAGACAAGACACAGCAGAGGAAGGGCGGGGAATAGATCTGAGCACACAGGGACAGTTGAGAGGCATGGCGTATATGTAAATCCCTCTTTGTTGGTTTGTCTCCCAACCTGATAAGTCTGTTAGACTCTGTCGACCGTGTGATTTGGAGAGCAGGGAGTTGGCCTGATGGTCAATCCTGAATCGAGGGCCCCACATTCAGCTTGGAAATCTGTTGTATCTGATGGGGATTGCCTTCAGAAAAGGCCTCCAGGTGGCTGATGGTCAGTAGAAGTCAGTAGAAGGATGGTTTTGGAGCCATCTTAGCTCCTGTGCGGTGTGGGAGCCATGCAGATGTGCCCGGTTCACCCAATGTGGGTTGAGGGTAGTAGCCAGATGTTGGTTCTCCATGGGGGGGGCAAGGTGACCCCTCAGTAGTAGCTCAGGGAGGAGGAGGAGAGTGGGAGAGCTCATTTTGGTATCAGATAGGCTAGCTTGGTTTTCAGCTCTAACAGTATGTGGCTGTGGGTTTCTTGGACAAGTTCCTTAACTTTTCCCGGCACAGATTCATCTTCTGTGAAATGCAGGTGACCATCCCTACCCACTAGGGTTGTTGGGAAAAGTAGAGCTAACGTATGTAACTCTCAGTATAGTGCTGGAAGCGGCCTGGGGAGACGGGGATGGGTAGTTATTATTACCGGCGGTAGCAATAATGAATATAGTCTGTGTGGTGGAGATCGGTTGCTTTTGACCAGATGGTTTCCCTTCTCTTCAGGTTTGGTGTGATCGTGAGACCGAGTGAAGGTAGGTGGGATGTCAGTGAAAGTGAAGTTCACGGCCTCTGAGCCTGGCCCAGAAGACCTCCCATGCTCTCCTCCACACTCTCTCTTCTCTCACTTATAGGCCACTTGAAGGGAGGGCGTGAAGGCCCCGAGGGCCTCAGCGGTGGCAAAGCCACCAGATGGAAAGACCCCGGGTCCTTGAGTCGCTGCTGGTAGGAGGGCAGCCAGATCAGAAAAAACACATCGGCCTGCTCCAAGGGTGAGAAAGACATTTTATTTTTCGAAGGCGCTGAAACCGTGGCATTGTTGGTTAAGGAAGCCGGCCTGACACAGCCAGCCTCTCTCTTCGGTCAGCTTCCCCCTCTACCCACCTGACAGAGTTACCACAAGGCTAACTCGGAAAGTGCACGAGAAAGTGCTTTGAAGGCTTTTACTAAAACACCCTCAAATTGTGAAGTGTTGTTAAAGATGGAATCGGTTCCTCCAAGCCTGTAAACCATACCCACTGTCTTTACTCTCCCTGTTGGTAGTTCTATAGCGTTCTTCTGAGTTCTGTGCCCTCGTCTTTACCTCCTTGAACTATCTTCCCCCCCCCCCCACAGGAGGAAGGAGAGAATGTGGGATGGGAAAGAGGGGTGCCATCTCCCTCCAAGACAGCCTAGAAGGAAACTCAGTTTCCCTTCCCGGGTCTCCGCCCCTAACTTCCCGTCACTGGCCTCCTCTGGTCCCCTGGCACTGGAGGTACCTGCCCAGTGGGGACATTCCTGGGGAATCCAGGTCTGGTCAAGGGCAGAAGCAGTTCTTGGGACTCTCGGTGCCACTGAGGGGACGTGGCACTTAGCAGTGCCCGCACTGCCCTGTTGCCCGTACCCCAGCCCTGTCTCCCACACTGGATGGTATGCATGACCACCAGCTCCCAGCCAATGGAGCCAGCGGCCTAGGTGGTGATTTGAGGACACCTGGAAGTACGTCCCACTATTCTCTCTCTCTCAAAATGTCTCCCTGGGCCTCTCATCTTGAAGTCTGCTCTATTAATATGAAAACACTCTTGCAGGGGTGGGGAGTGAAACTTTAAGCTGGTGGTAGGCACGAATATGGTAGAATGAAGCAGCGACTCAGATCCTTCCCTCTGTGATAAGTAGCCGGGAGGAAGAGGCTTAGAAGGCACAGGGGAAGGGGGCACCTGGGTGGCTCAGTCGTTAAGCATCTGCCTTCGGCTCAGGTCATGGTCCCAGGGTCCTGGGATCGAGCTCCGCATCGGGCTCCCTGCTCCGCGGGAAGCCTGCTTCTCCCTCTGCCACTCCCCCTGCTTGTGTTCCCTCTCTCGCTGTGTCTCTCTCTGTCAAATAAATAAAATCTTAAAAAGAAAAAAAAAGAAGGCACAGGGGAGGGAGAGTGGTTTGGGGATACTACAGTGAGGAAGGAGGATTCTGAGGAAGGAACTAGAAGGAATGGAAAGGAAAGGGTGGTGGGAGGGAGTGAAGCCAAACACGGCCTCCTATCCCCAGGGGCAGCCCTAACAGCATCAAACCACCACCAACTGCACTTTTAATAAAAAGAACACACACCTGGTGTTCTCTATGTGCCAGGCATTGTTCTAAGCACTTTATGTCCTCAAAACAATCTGGGGAGCGAAGTGGGTAAGTACCGTTATTAGCTCTTCAAAACAATGTTGTTGAACACCACCAATTGCCCAAGATCATATAGCTAATAAGCGGCTGAGCTGGGATTTGAACCTGGGGAGGCTGACTCTGGAGGCGGTTCCCTTAACCATTTAAATTAAATTCCTCCTCAACTTAATAAAATTGAATCCCACAAACACTTTGGGGGGAACTTTGTATGAAATACTATGGAAGTTAGAAAGACAGATGGGAGATACCATCTTTACTCTTCCTCCAGGAATTTCGACTCTAATGAAGACCAGCCAGGCACACACTTTGAGGGGTGTTGGGACAGTGATGCTGGCAGTCAAAGCAAGCATCTGGCTCAGGTTGGGGACATGACTCCTGCCCTAGATGAGCAAAACCAAGGACGGTCCAAGGCCTTAAGGGGATGAGGGTGGGAACCTGGGAATAAGAAGTTATTGACCTTGGAATTCAGAGCGAGGCTAAAGCTGTAACACACTGCATCCATTAGGAATGATTTTTTTAGCTGCATCTAATAGAAAACCTAACATTGACTTGGTTTTTTTTTTTTTTTTTTTTCATTTCCCCCCTCTGCCACCGCAAATCCCTATAACTGGGTCCATCAAATTTCCCAGTGCACATTCAGCACTGTCCTGGGTCCTGGAACAAGCTATTGAGGCAGGAAGTTCTCAATCACTCTTGGCTTCTGTCCCCTGATCTGATGTGCCTTGATCTGGAGCCAATTCCCCATGCTCATTAGGCTGACCAGGAAGCAGGGCATCTCCTGATCTCTATCACTAGGCTTCAGAATTGGGCATCTGGTGAAGCTTACTCCCTCCCCCTGCCTCCACAGTTCGTCTTTCTGAGTTTTCAAACCCGGGCCCTAGTCAGTATAATTGTGTGGGGTAAACACTCTTATTTAGTTTTCTGCGTAACACCCATCTTCCCTTCCTCCTTGCTAACAGAAATTCAGTTTTGTTTGGGAGCAACATGTCATCCCCAGGCACTGGATCATGATTTGTCTAAGCTAATTATGACAATTTTCTTCCCCTTTTTCCCAGCCTCCTGGGAAGCTAGAGATGTCATATGACCCAATTCATCTAGCCAATAAGACTGTGTGTGTGCACACACACCCACGCACACACACACCCCCACGTCCGTGTGCACACTCGAATGTGCATATGGAAAGGAGATATGCTATGGGAAAGATTTTCTTCCTGATAAAAGGAATATACAAGGCTTCTTTTTGTCTTAAGTCTACACTGGATGTCTGGGGGTCTCCCCTTAGTTCATAGCTTCTGACCGAGGTATTTAAACTTGAACAAAACTGAGCCATCATCTCGCCTCCAACTGAGCCATCATCTCGCCTCCAACCTGCTCTTCCTGAAGGTTGACAGTCCCACGATTTCACCTGCATGCATGTCACCCAGGCAAGAGCCGGGGGCCACATTTGCTTCCTGGCTCTCCCTCACTACCGCTCCCCGCCAACCCCATCCTATCAAGTCCACAAGTCTCATTCATTGGACCTCTTGGCTGTCTCTTGAATCCGTATCCTCTCCATCATCTGTCACTGCCTTAGTTCAGAACTTCACCCTGTCTCGCCTCGTCTGCAGCACCTACCTGCTCTCTTCCTCCCCTCTGAACTCTCCAGTCAATCCTCCAAAACTGACTTTGAGTTTCATTTCGAAAATGCAAGTCTGATCAGGTCGTTTCTTTGCATAAAATTCTCATATTGCTCCCCGGGCTTTAGCTTAGACCCCTTGAGATCTGGCTTTTAACAGACCCTTTGGCTGTGGTTCCTGCCTACTTACTTCTCCTGCCATCCCCCGAAGGTACCCTGCCCAAGTTTATCAGATGCAGACTATGTTTGGAACCAGCTCTGTGCTCTCTCATGCTGCTCCCTCTTGCCTGGATTTGTCCTTCTCTGATTCCTCTTCCATTAATCCTATGTGACCATTAAAACTCAGGTCAATTCATCAGTCCTTCCTTTCTCAGGAAGCCTTCCTCAACTCAACTCTCCTTTTGTCTACCCTACACGCCCTCTTCTGTGCTCCTACACCTATCGCTGGAGATACCGATCTGTGATTTCCAGCTATCCTTTCTTTCTAATTAATGCTTACTTATGTTTACCCACCTGTTTACCAACTTCATTGCTCATCATTGCTTTTCACATCCTATCGCTCCCTTCTGGGTTGAATTTCTGAGTTACACTTCTGAAGTAAATCCTTTGGTAATTCTTTCCGTTAAGATCAGAAGCGTAAATTCTCCCAGACTTTGTTTAAACTAGTCTAATTTAGTTCACCCTCGCTTTTTACTTTTTGTTATGAAAAATTTCAAATATACAGAAAATAGGAAAAACAGTACAGCAAACACATATACACTTCATCTGGATTTAACAATTGTTAACATATGCCGTATTTATTTCATCTGGTTTTGTTCTAAAAATAGATTACAGGCATCCTCACTTTTGCCTTTTTATTTCCCCTATTCTTATCTCTGTCCTGCTGTGCTCTTGAGAGACTGACCTCTAGGACCACATCCCCAAGACCCTCTTGCCCCTGGCTCTCGGTTGGGTTTGGTCAGTAGGAGGATCCAACAGATGAGAAGGTGGACCAAGAGTTGGCAGTGTTGTGTTTCTCCACTGAAGTCTATAGCTTCTGGAAGGAAACCTAGAGCTATAGCCACACCTCTTCCTCCAGGTCCCAGGAACTGCTCCTCCCTGTTTCCTTGAAGACCCATGACTGAGAACTCCTAGAGCTCCAGGCACTTCAGCATACTTTGCTGGTTGCCCCACATCCTGGCCACACCTTCGTAAATAGTCCCTTTATTAAAACTTTCCTCTATTATGCCACTCAATTCTGGCTAATATGCATTACCAAGTGCTACAGTGCACATCTTTAAAAGAGACTGTTTAAACATAAACATAATACCACTACTGTACAAGCTGAACAAAACTAACAGTGCTTCCCCAATATTCTCTAATATCCAGTCCATATTCAGGTTGTTCCAATTCTTTCAAAAGTTGTCTTTGACAGCTGAGCTGGTCCATTCAGAAGCCAACCCGAGGACCACATACTACATTTAATTACTCTGTTGCTTAAATTCCTTTTCATGCAGGAGAGTCCCCATCCCTTTCTTTTCATTTTACACATTTTTGACAATACTTCATAGGCAACATTACCTACTGGATATTGGATCATATCGAGAGCCACGTGTGGCCTCACTGCTAGTAATGTTCAGTTTGAGCACTGCCATCCTCACTCTTGACAGTTTAGGTGGGTAGAGAATGACAGTTGAGGTGGGTATAGAATTTTTGAAGTGCCGGTTATGTTTCCCTCTGTTCTTTGGCCGTTGTTCCTTCTGGCCTCTATGGATGTTGCTGCGAAATCTGCTGCTGTCATTCTGTTGTTGCTCCTCGTAAATAATTCTTCTTTACTCTTGGGCTATTTTTGACATTTCCTCTTTGTCTTTGTAGTCACAAAGGTGTACTGTGATACACCTAATTGTGGATTAATACTCATTTGCCCTCAGAGCTCATTGTGCTTTTGAATTGGAGGATTTGTGGATGTCATTAATTCTGAAAAGTTCTCTCTGCCGTGAGTGTTTCTAATTTAGCCCTAGTCCTACGTTCTCTAGTCTCTACTCCTGGAGACTTGATTAGCTCTGTGTCGAACTTTCTCATTATAGCTCCAATGTTCTCTAGCCCCTCTTTTACTTTTCCTATCACTTCATCCCACTGTACACTGTCGGTGATTTCTTCAGCTTTATCTTGAGGTTCAGAAACTCTCTCCAGCTTTGGGTCTTACTCTGTTTCACTCATCCATTGCATTTTTAATTTCTTTTTTTTTTTTCATTTCTAGACATTCCCTTTGCTTCTTTTTTTGAGTACATCTGCTTTATTTTTACATAGTGTCATGTCCTTTCTTTATGACTTGTATGTCTTCTATTTATTTAATTATTTGAAATATATTTACTTTACAGTCTCACTCAGTTGTTCTATTACCCCCAAGTCTTTGGGATGTTTCTATTTTCATCTGCTTATTTGTTTTCCTGCTGACTCTTCCTCATGGTGATTCATGCCCTCAAATATGTTGTGATGTGTCTTACTGTGAAGTCACTGTTAGCAGGCTTTTGTAGGAGGTTGGATGGGAGTCTTTTTTACTCGGTAATATGGCAGCACTGGTACAGACCAGTTTTGCCTCTGCTTTCTAGGGCTAGATTTTATGTAATTTTATGGCTTGAGGAATTCCTATACCATACAGATGGAGTAAATTCAGACTCTCTAGGGCTTTGAATTCTCATTGAGAGCTTTTTATTTGCTACCTAGAGCTTTGAGAAAAGGGGAAACTTGCCACTAGCCTGGACTGATGGCAGAGTGGTCCACTAAACTTTTTCATCCTCATCAGGTCTCAGCTTTAGGCAAAGACCTCACGTTCAGCTCTCCTGTTTTATGAGGGCCACTACCATATTTTCTGACTTCGCATCCATGTTCAAACTCTGACCCCTCAGCTCCTAGAGTCTATATTCTTTCTGGTAGACTCCCTGGATGCCTCAGCACCAGTTGATAGACTTACTATGCTGGCTTACATCTGCATTTGATTCTGGCACCTTGGGAGTTTCACTTCCCTCATTTCCAGTCTCTACTGATTTTTGTCATATTTTAGCACTACATTTTTCCAGTACAGGTGTTTCTAGGCGTTCTTGTTATTGTCTGCCTAATTTCTCCTCTCCGCATCTAGACTGTAAGCACTTTGAGGGCATCATTGATGGCAGGTTCAACTCCATATTCCTCAAATCTAACAAAGTTCCTGGCACGTAAATGGGTGTTCAGTGAATATTTTTTTAAACCTCTGAATGAATAAATTCTATTGTACTTGTGAAGTTCATGTTTTCTGAGGCATTGATTGACAATTACTATTTCCTTGTGTGACACTTTTTCATTAGCCCCCTTGGCCCATTTTATCATGGAATCTGGATGTTCACTTTATAAGTTTGCACCCATTCTTCCTATATCTTAGATCACAGCACTTTACCCACGTATTTGTTAGGCACATTCCACTGCCATCTTCTTTAACATCTTTTCTTATTATTGGTTAGTAGACCAAAATATGACAGTTAGTTCTATTTCATCTACAAAATAAATACTAACAAAACTTTTTCTGTCTAGAAGGAAGAGTAATCTGCTCAAGCTAGCTTCAGGAACACAGAGGTTTCCTTGTGAATACACAGATCTTACAAAATCCCAACGGCAGGAAAGGGAGAACAGCAAGCCTGCTTTGAACTGGTCCTGGGCACAGAAATTCAGGAACTCAGGGTCTTACTCTCTTAGGAGCCACATGGCCGTCTCTTTCCTGCTGGACTCCATCAGTCTTGCCTAGATTCCCTCTCCCTTCAGAGGGCTTCTTTCACTAACTCACTCTGTGCCTAGCCTATCAGAACCTACACACCCTTGACGATTGAGCAGGCTACTCAGCAGGGTACAGGCACCCAGGAGCCTGTCTAGTGGGCCTGACTACAGCATTCATGCCACCTAAAACAAGGGGGGGGACTATGCACAGAGGCCCCAGAGGGGCTCCAAGTTTACAGAATGATTCAATGAAAGAAGGTGCATCTGAGAGGAACCCGAACCAGTGGGGATGATTCAGCAGGAAGCCCTAAAGAGGATCACAGCCCTGGTCCCAGCAGCAAGGAGGAGGCCTGACTTCATCTGAATTAACACGTCAACCTAACCCCATCCACTCCTGGGACCCTAAGCACCTCCACCCCAAAATTTCCAAAATCTACCGTGAGACTTAAGCCATAGGATCAGAGACTATTTAACAGGATGGTCCCCTGGAGGCTCTTGAAGGTCTTATTTCATTTTGCTTCATATTCTGTTATTTATGTCAATGTCTGCCCCCCCCCCATAAATTTTAAGGTCCTCGAATGCCAGAAATCCTTCTTGTATGACATCTGTGTCTCCCTAAAGCACCAAACACCTTATCTTGCTCCCACAGCTGCCTGGCTTCCAATCCCAGGCTTGTGCTTTAGTAGTTGCGTGACCTTGAACAAGTTACTCCACCATTCTCCACCTCAGTTTCCTCATCTGTACGTAGGGGATAATAATGGTACCTACCTCCAAAGGTTGTCATGAAAAATAAATAGCTAACACATGGCAAATAATTTAGAACAGCTCCTGGCACATAGTAAACTCTTGAGACACACCAGCTATTACTAATAGGTGTGGATTTCAGACGGAGTTGAGTTTTTTCAGGCGTCCAAGATGTTTGTGGGCTGGTCTCTGTGTTGACTTCGTGGTTTCTCTACCGCATCTGGGCCAGCTGTAACTGCACAGCCTCGTGGCCCAGATTGGCATGTGGAAGTCACTGCTGTGGATAGAAGCTGTGTCTGCTCAGAACGGAGCCCCGGGCAAAGTGATTGTTGCTGAGTCCCTACTCCAGCACGCTGGCTTAGGATCCAAGCCCTTCATCCCCTGTGGGTGCGCCTTCATGCCGCCTGGAAGCTGTGCAGCTGCCTCCACACCGGCACACACACACACAGGTCCACGTGCACGCACATGCATGCACACACACGTGCACAGGTCCACGTGCTCATGCACGCATACACGCACGCACGCACACACACCCCCTGGAGCATACTCCCTGCCGCCTGTCCTTGCTTTTCTTGCTCCTGTTGAGTCCTGCATCCCCAGGGCCTCTTTTGCCCTGTTCCCTGCCACCCCCCTCCCCACATTAATAATCTTACATCTCTTGGCTCTCCTCTCTCCCTGCCTTCCTGGGTGACAAATAACTCCCCTGACAAAGCTTCCACGTGAACAGGGGAGGGGAGAAGACTTTTCCTCCCTCGCTAAGTTACACGTGCGCACTTTTACAAAAGCTAGTGGAAGATGCCTGCCTTTATCCTACTCAAAGGAGCAGATCCAATGATGCCCATCTGTTTCAGTTGGGTTCTTCTGGAAGCAGAACTGGGGACTAAGACTTGGGTGCAGGGCATTCGTGTGAGAGTTGACCCCAAGAATCAGGAAAGAGGGAGCAAGGAGAGGGAGGCAAGAAAGGGGGGAAAGCCAGTGTAAGTGTGTGTCAAGGTCACTGCCACAGGCAACCAGGGTTTTCCCCTGCTGGGACACCCTGAGAAGTACATGGAATGCTTCTGGACTTGTCCACCTGAGAGAAGGGAGCCAGGCACATTTACCCCTGGCTCCTGCCCTTCCATTGGTTGGAGATTGCCTCTTTGGCTGTTAACCTTGCACTTCTGGACTGTTCTCGTACACTGGCCTTGAGGGGCGGCTACAACATCAGAAAAGCCCTGGGTCAAAAGTGGAAAGACTAGAGGTCCATACCTGAGGGCAGATGCTGCCAGTGGGAAGTGAGTCTGGGCTCGCAGGAAACGGACGGCCACTAGCCAAAGCTAGCCAGAAGTCATGGCCGGGCGAGAGGTGTGTGAGCAGCAGCATCCCAGAGGCAGTGGGTAGGGCCCATCCTCCCTGTCTAAGAGGAACCTGGCTGAAAATAGCCAGAAATGTGTAAGTATAGCCCTACACCACCACCTCCCTCTCCCTGCTGCCTGCTCTTTCCAGAAGGACAACAGAGGCCCCGGCCTGAGTCAAACACAGCCCCATCCTGCACGGAGCCCTGAAGCCTACTTTAAGCCCCACAGCACTCATGCATGACAGCCCACCTGGCCCAGTGGTGGAGTTTGGCCTGATCTGGGCTGAAGCCCTATGGTGGCCTCCCAGATTCCAGGGCTGGCTATGCTTTTGTATCCTTTTTCATCCAAAGCAACTCCTGACCTGGTTGGAGGAGCAGCAGAGGGGGCCAAAGGGCTCCTTCTGAACTGCTCATCATTTCCCCTCCTGGGGGGATCAGGGAAACTTCAGGCTAACCCACCGAGAGTCAAACAGGAGCCCCCGATGGAAGCGATGGAAGGTCCTGTTTTATCAGTGTAAGAGGCCTCAAGCTGGGTGACTGGAAACTGACATGCCTTCTATTTATTTACAAAATTTGTAACTGTGAAAATTAGCCTTAGAAGTTGTAGACCCATTACTATTAGCTTTATCGTCCTCCTAAGACATAGCCTGAGGCATTCCTCCAGATTGAATCCTATTGTGCTTTGCAATAAACCCATAATTGATAATGCCACGGAGCTTTAATATGGATGGAGAAATGAAATCTAGAAAGTAAATACATTCAGAATTTTGCTAGCAGGCTGAATTTAAAACTGATTTTCTGAACCTACCAGGATTATTCGTCCTCAATAATGATTTAATTTGAGTGAGTCACCCTGAGAGCTCTTGGTGGGGGAGGGAGGGAGGACAAGCATAGCCTGCTTTCTCACAGGGGCCCCTTAAAGAACTTTATCCTACATTTTGCACCTGTAAGTTTGTGAAGATAAAATTAAACTCTGAAATTATACATGATGGACCAGTAAACAACACAGGCGCCCAGGTCCTGGCTGCCGATCCAGTGTCCTGATGCGATCACTTGTCACTAACGCTGTCAAGCAGAGGGGCGCTGATTCAGTTCGCTTCTACGAGGCGAGCAATTACGCCGTGTTTCTACATGAGCCGCACAGCGGTAGGGAGGGCCGGGTCAGAGGAGGGGAGACTGCCTTCGTGACTGCTGGCCTGGAAAGAGCCACTTGGGCTGCAGGTGTTGGGAGAGCCTCCATAGATGGTCCCTCGGGCTGCCTCTTAAAACGGAGCCCCAGTGGACCCCTAAGGAAATCCATTTTGCTTGCGTTCTAATCAACTCACAGGCAGGCAGGAGGGGAAAGTCCAGATTGCTACCTTCTCTAGGTCACATTCCCCCACAAAAGGGTTGGCACTCCGCTACCCATCAGACAGGAGTAGTTGTTAAAAGTATGGATTCTGGAGCCAGACTGCCTGGGCTCATGTCCCAGTTTTATCACCTGCTAATGCTGTGGCCTCAGGACAGTTGTATAAGTCCGCTGGACCTCAGTTTCTCGACTGGTCCAAGTGGGGTGCTGAAGGTTCCGTTTCCCAGGAAGCTGACTCCGAGATGGAAACGTGCACGCAGGAAGGTATCAGGGTGTGCTCTTGGGGTCCAGATGCACAGAAGGGAAGGGAAAGAAGCAGGGTGTCCCAAGGGACAAGTCGGGATATGATGGAATCTCACCGGAGGCTTCAGTCGACCTCACAGGGAGCTCTGGAACTGGGATGGTCCAGATTCGGGGAGCAGGGATCTGGCTTTTAAGCCTCTGCATTGGTCAGTCATCGGTTGAGGGCTACTGACTCCTTTTATTTTTTTCTTTGAGAGAGAGAGTGCGGAGGAGGGACAGAGGGAGAGAGAGAACATTAAGCAGGCTCCACGCCCAGCATGGAGCCCAACACAGGGCTCCATCTCAAGACCCTAAGATCACAACCTGAGCCGAAATCAAGAGTCGGATGCTTAACCGACTGAGCCACACAGACGCCCCTACTGACCCTCTTTAACTGAGACATTCCCACAGAGACTCATAGTCTGGGCCCTTCTGAAGGCAGCCCTCCTAGCAGCAGGGGAGAAATCCTTCATTTTTGAAGGGGGTGTTGTGTGACCATGTCCACAGTACAAGATAAGGAAAAGAACCTACTTCGTTAGCTTTGGTGGTTGGCTTAACAGGCATGCAGTTTTAACACAGTGCTTGGAACAAAGTAGATGCCGTGAAGGTGTTCCTGCTTTTGTCCCACAGCACTGAGCCCTCTCCCCATTGGAAGGAGCCAGGCACTGGGCAATAGCAGTGTGGGCAGTTTCGTGGGGAGGGTGGCTAAGAGTTTGAGAGGAAACACGGGGGGTAGCAGGCTTCTCTTCTGAGTTCAGCCAAGCCTACATTTCTTCTTAACACTCACAAGGAGAAGCAGGGTCTGTGTGACACACTCCCTCAGCTCACTCTGGATAAAACAGCCAAAGAGACAAAGGTGGTGTCTTAGTCCACTCAGGTGGCCATAACAGAATACCACACAGAGTGGCAGGCTTCAGCAACAGACACTTAGTGTCTCACGATCAACATGCCCTCAAGGTTGATTTCTCCTGAGGCCCCTCTCCTGGGCTTACAGACGGCCACCTTCTCGCGTGGGCTCCCGTGGTCTTTCCTCTGGGAGAGAGATGCCTGCTGGGATCTCTCTATGTGTCCACATTTCCTCTTCTTATGAGGACACTGGTCCTGTTGGGTTAAGGCTTACCCTAGCCCCCTCATTTTAACTTAATCACCTCTTTAAAGACCCCACCTCTGAATACAATCACATTCTGGTCCTGGAGGTCCTGGGAGTTGGGACTCGACCTACTAATTTGGGAAGGGGAACACAATTCAATCTATAACTGGCAGCAACATTCATCCCCCTCTCTGCCTGAATAGGGACTGCTCATTCCCCCCCCCATGCTGTACTGCGTTACCTCTCTCTCTCTTTCCTTCCTTCCCCATGCCAAGGGCTGTCTGACTGTCCTCCTACACTGCCGGCCCCCTTTGCCCTTCCTACCCAAGCTTATCTCTTTGTCGTCCCACTTCCTCAGACCAGTGCTGGCTGACAGCTTCACTTATGGCTGAAGACCAAATTGTACCAAGGTATAAATGGCTGGGTGAGCTGCTACTCAGGGTTTTAATTGCATTTTTGCAGTGAGGAGACGGGGGCGGGGGGGCAGCTGTTCCATGGGGCACAGGTGACTTTTGTTGGTAAGAGGATGAGACAACATCTTGGAGCTTCTGAGGAGTTTGACTTATTGACTAAATCACACTGAATTTTCGTCATCGATCCCAGGGCTTTACTGTGCACAGGCATCACCTGGGGATCTTGTTAAAATGCAGATTCTGGTTCAGGAGGTTTATAGGGGGGAGCTCCTCACCAGCTCCCAGGTGATGCTGACGCTTCTGGTCCACAGACCACACTTTGAGGGGCAAGGGCCTAAACCACAGTTTTTAAAGTCAGGGTATCCTCTGTGGTTCAGACTTCTGTGGCCCCAAGAGCTCCCTCTTTGGGCCGTGAGGCTCCCTCTCACAATGCCATGGGAGTTTCCAGGAGAAGGCCCCTTCCAGCCCGCCCATCCTGTGGATCACAGTCTGGATCCCTCCTCTTCAGTGAAGGCTGGGGGAGGGACAGGGAACGTGGCCAGAGGGGAGCAAAGGCATGGGAGAAACTACAGAGTGTCTCAGCTGGGAAGGCTGTGGAGAACAGGTAAAGAGAGCTCAACCGGTGTTCCAACAGGAGGAGACCATGAGGGCTTCCAAAAAAACCATGTGGACCCAGTGCAGGTATGGACCCTGGGGAGCCATGAGTCTGCAAGCCAGAATGAGGTTAGGGGAAGAGCAGAGGGTGGGAGGAACCAGCTGGCAATTACCTGGACTAGGCGAGTGGTCTGGGTGGGCTCTGGTGTGAAGGGTGGGTAGGCCAGCTGACTTTAAGGACCACGAAGAGGTGGACATGACTGCCATGTTTGAAAAGATTTGGCAACCAAGCTACCACTATTCCATAATGAATCACTCATTTCCCCATTTGTATCCAATAAAGAAGAATAAAATGATAAAACAGGGCTTCCGGTTAGCACAATCTGAGGTTGACTGCTGTTTCTGCCAGAGTGAATAATAATCCTAGCCCAAAGCAAAGATATCTGACCTGTTTGTTGCCTGGTGGGCTTCTCAGAGACAAATGTGTGGATTATGGAAATACTGAGGGTAGTTGGCATATTCCCATGACTTACCTCTTTGGGATCTTGGAGTCAGGAAATGTCAAGCTGGTAGAACTGAATCAGTCCAAGATTCATTTTTACAGATGACAAAGGTTAAGCCCAGAGAAGTTAAGGGAAGATCCTTGGTCTGTGTTGAAAAAGGGAGAGAGCGAGGCAGTAGTGGGCTGGACAGGACCAAAGGCAGGCCAGACTCCTCCCCCGAACCAAATGAAGGCCATTTCTTTAAGCCCTATGTTTCTAGCTGCTAGAGGAAGAACATCATCTGGGAAGAATTGTGTTCCATTAGACCAATATTAATAAAGCCTATTTGAACAAGACAGAAACTGTGGTAGACTCTGGAAGATAGATTTGAGCAGCACAGGGCCCTGCCCCAAGATCCCCAAGTGTAGGGATTAGGTTAGCAAGTTGGGGCTTAAGTTGACATTGAGCCCACCCCCAACCACAGGACCTCAGGGCACACAACTCTAAAGGCTTTTCACCCTCTTCTTTCTAAGATTTTTCATGATGTCAAGCCACAATTCCACTCTCCACTCACACATTTGCCACTCACCACTCATCTTTCATCCATCCACTGTCCTACAACTACTCCCATATCCAATCCATCTACTCACCACCCACCCACCTATTCATCCACCCTCCCACCCATTTGCTTCCCATCTCATATCCATGCATGGGCTCACCATCCATCCAATCACGTGCCCACTATCTGACTATCAATCCCTCCTTCTATCCACCATCCATGTAGCTGTTCACTCACCAACCCAGCCATCTCCTACCTACCTATCTATCCTACTCAGCACCTGTCCATTCACCCATCCATCCACCCACACACCACCCCACCCCCAGCATCCATCTATCCATGTATATATCTGTTCAATTCCTTATTCATTCAACCTTTGTTGAGAGATACAGTGGTAAGTTCCAGTTTATGTCCTCCAGACCTTCATGTTTTAGCATATGAAGATAATAGCCTTTGATAAACACTTTACTAGAGAAAAAGAGCAGGAAGAATTGTGGCTAACACTGCCTGGTAGCATCAGAGAAGGATTCTCAGAAGAGAGGGCATTTGAGTTGGGTCTAGAAGGCACCTTGAACTTCACCAGTATTCCAGGCAGAGGGAACACTCGAGACAATGGCTTACAGGGTGTGAAGAACACTCTCAAGTTTGGGGAGTGGTTGTAAGCAGCTGAGACTTAAGATGGTGGGAATGGGGAAAAGGCCTGTAGGAAATAAGATTGGATAGGCTGCCCTGGACCAGTTTTGAAACTTTGCATCCCATGTTATGGAGGTTGAACTTCATTCCAAGAAGCCAGAACCATCCCAGTGCCAGGACCATGATTTGTGCTTCAGAATAATCTCTGGTGACTGTCATTAAGCTGAGACGGAAGGAAGAGACTAGAGGCAGAAATACCAGTTGGAAGATAATTGCATTATTCCAGATAAGAGATGACAGGGATCTGGCTGTGGGAGTAGAGGAGAGATGACAAAATGTGAACACAATTTAGGTGGGTGGGTCATTTGCATTAGGTGGAACCGAGGTTTCTCCCAGGGGCCACAGAGTTGATGGTGAGGTCACTTGCTGAGATGGGGAGCTGAGCAGGAGGAAGCAGATGCCGCAGCCAGAGGAGAGAAGTAATCTACTGCATCTTGCCTGAGCAACATCTAGGTGGATCGGGAGTACTGGAGGCAGATGGGTATTCAGTCCAGAGCTCAGAAGAGGTGCCCTTCGGGTCGTGGGTATGGCTGTGCGTGTTAGGGCTGTGTAGAAAGAGCAGAAGGACAACATAGAATGCTAGAGAAAGGAGAGGCCCCGGTCAAATGCTAAAGACAAACCTGGAGGGTGACTACATGAAGATACCATCTGGCTTGGGAACTGGGGCCTATCCCAGTTGCTCTTGCCACATAACAAATGTGGCAATACAAATACAATACAAATACAATACAATACAAATACAAATATAATACACATAACAAAACAGAGTGCTTTAAAACAGCAACAGTCATTTCATTATATCCCTCACTGTTTAGAACAGGGCTCAGTAGAGATAGGCTGTCTCTGCTCCCAGCGTCAGGGCCTCACCAGGAAGACTCTCCAGCTAGAGGCTGGAATCACCTGGACAGATCTTCCCTCACATGTGTGGTGGTGGACGCTGGCTGTTGGCTGAGACCGTAGGTGAGCTAGCAGCCAGAGCACCAGCACGTGGCCTCTCCATGTGACTTCCGGACTTCCTCACAGCATGGTGGCTGGATTCCAGGAAAGAACATCTCAAGAGGACCAGGCAGAAGCTGTACAGCCTTTTATAACCCAGTCTCGAGAGTCCTGTAAAGTCACTTCTGCCATAGTTACAGGCCAGCTCGGATTTGAGGAGAGGGAACACGAGCCCCATCTCCCTGATGAACAGAGCGTCAGTGTGACATGGTAAGAAGGGCGTATGGGATGAAATGTCTTGTGGCGGCCATCTTGGAAAATATGATCTGCCAGTGGATCATCCAGGCGTCAGGGCATTGCAGGGAGAAGAAGTCAGACCGCGAGGGGTGTGTGCAGAGTACCCAGCAATCCAGAAGTGGGGAGAGCATGCCGCATGCTTTTGTCAGTAGTTTGGCACCGGGAGGACACAGAGGTCCTCGAGAAGGAAGAGTTGGAAGCAAATGTTGATTTGAGGAAGAGAGATAACTTAAATGTGTCGACAGGGAGAGACTGAAGAGATTAGAAAGAAGAAATACTTAATGGAACGAGTTTCCCGAGAAAACCAGGAGAGACAGTGTCGTGCAGTCACTCAGACAATGGACCCTAGAGCCAGAGAGCCAGGGTCCACATTCCTGCTCGGTCAGTCATTACTGGGTGGCCTTGAGTAAATTACTCTCTTCTTTTCACCTGGGTTTCTCCACCTTTAAAACTAATAATAGAGCAAATCTTTTAGAGCTGTTATAAATATTAAAGAAGATAAAATATTGGAACTGTGGCTGGCACAGAGTGAATTGCTGACCGCAGGATAGCTCATATAACTGAGTGTCAGGACAGGGGCAGGGTACCATTCCACAGCAGGAGGAAAGAGTTATTCCTGGTGAGGAAGGGGGGTACTTCTCTTCAGAGGCTGATGAAAACCAGGAAAAGGTGAAGTCTGAAGCCAAGGGGGGTGGAAATGTGTGCCTCAATTTGCCTCTGTGTTGTCTTTGAATTAGGATGTCAGGGCACCTATCAAGACCAAGGGAGCTGGATGTGGGGGTTGGGGGGCGGCTGTGAGCTTGAGGAGGGAAGGAAAGGAAGCTACTGCCCTATGGAATAGAGGGGGTCAGGGGAGGGCAGTGTGGCAGGGGGCATGGGAGATCCTAGGCCTGGGTATGATGGCCCAGAGATGGCCGCCCCTTGTAGATAGTTCTGCGGAGGTGGAACAAGAGGGGTTCATCATCTCCTTCTTGGACACAGTTGTGAGATTTCCCCCAAAGGGTGACTGCTACCACAGAGGGGGAATTAGGAGTTTGGATTGACCCAGGTGCTCGGCTGGGAAGACCAGTGGCGGGAGGCGGGGGGAGGGACTGAGGATGCTGATAAGGCCGTGAAGCTAAGGATCGCCAGTGCCATCCAAAACCAGTCTGAGAGGGAAGAGGGGAGGCTGTTTGCAGGGGGACGGGAGAAAGGGGAGAGCCTGAGGCCCAGGGGACACAGGAAGGTTAGATAAATGGAATGAAAGAGTAGGAAAATAAGAAGTAGTGGTCAGGGAAGGAGATTTGCAAGCCCACAGCCTCCACGTGTACACAGATCTTGGCCAGAGAAGAGATGTCCACCCAATGTAATTTGCTGTGGCCCTTGACTACCCCCTAGGAATCTGCCTTCACCTACTTCCTACGTGGCCTTTCTCATGAAGTCCCAACCCACCAACACACACACACACACACACACACACACTCACACACTCACTCACATCCTCTTGAGTCCTGTGTTACTGGGGTTTCTGTTTAGAGTGTCCCACAAAATCCCTGGTGGCTGCTAATACCCAGCAGGGGAAGGAAGAAAGGCTTAAGAGCATGGACGATGGTAAAGGGGTCCTCCAGGGCTGAGGCACCCAAAAATACTGGGCACGATGTGTGACCCAGCCCCTCGACACCCCTGAGATCTAGCATCTCGGTGTGTGAAATGGGGAGGGTTATTTCCACGTGAAATTTCCCACAGCCTTGTCACCTGGCACATCCTGCCCGGCTGGTGTTGATATAAAAACAACTTGAAAGAAAAATAAACCAGAAAAATGAGGAAGTTCACATTCATTAAGCAAAGCAAACATTTTTCCCCCCTTCTAAAATTAACTCTTTGACAATCTTTCTTGGTGGTTGTCTGTGAAGAAAGGAAGGCAGGAAATAAAAAAAAAAAAAAAAAAGTATTATTTGGATTCAGGGCATACTTGCTAGTCTACAGGTCTGGCAAAGTTTCTAAAATTATAGAATTGCATTATTTAAATAATAACTACGATAATAAAATCTCGCGTTTCTTGACGGCTTACTGTGTTTTAGACGCAATGATAAGCACTTTCCCCATATTCCACTTAATTCTCATAACACTCCTCTGAGGTAGTTGTTCCAATTCTCAATTTACAGAGGAGGAAACAAAGCCTAGATGGAATAACTCACTCCGGATGACACAGTGAGTGATCAAACTAAGATTTGAGCCCAAGATGATTTGATCCCCTAAATCCATGCTTCCAATCATGATGGTACATGGGAAATTTGGAAAAGAAGACAAATCATCCCCAAAGCAACACTGTGGTGACATGGTGCTTGGGCATAGTTTCATCTGGCCTTTTTACATGTTTTAATTTATGTGCGTGTTTGTGAGTCTGAATCTATGTAATTATCATATACTGCTTTGAGCAATTTTTCCTCCCCTATCCTGGTAACATTATGCGACGTTCCTTTTCCCCTGGTGCTGTCTTGTCTTCCTCGCCATCAGTTTTAATGGATTCATAATGTTTCATCTGGTAAATGCACCACAATTTATTCTATCAGTTCCTTGAAGCTGAAAGTTCAGATTTTGGTATTTGTGATTCTGCCGCCCTTCCCAGGCATGCGGTATTTATGATGACTTCCTTAGACTGCGCTCCTCGGGTTAGAAGTGGGATCACCAAGTCTAGCCATGTGAACATCTGTATGGATCTTTTACTTTGTCTTTACCAAGTGCCTTGCCAACAGAGCTGCGTCAAATGACGTCGTCATCGGCAACCATTGTGCCATTCCCTCAACAGCACTAGGTAAGATTTTAGGCGATTTTACTGGGGGGAAATGGTACCTCCTTATTTTAATTTGCAGTTATTTCCTTACAAATGAGGCATGACATTCTTCGAAATGTTGGTGAGCTAGTTATGTTTTCTCTTTGGTGAATTACCTGCTTGTGCTCTTTGCCCGTTGAATTATTAGCAACTGAGTGCTTTTTAAAAAATATTTTATTTACTTGAGAGAGAGAGCATGAGCAGGGGGGAGGGGCAGGGAGAGGGAGAGGGAGAAGCAGGCACCCCACTGAGTGCAGAGCCCAATGCGGGGCTCTATCTCAGGACCCGGAGATCATGACTTGAGCCGAAGGCAGACGCTTAACTGGCTAAGCCACCCAGGCGCCCCTGAGTGTTTTTCTCTTCTCCCCATTTTCTGATCTCTACATAAGAAAGAACTTTGCTGCAAGTGTTTTATTAATATTTTGTGCATATCTATATATGACTTCTATATAAACAATTATTTTTAACTGTGAAGTTAGGATGGTGGGTCTTTTTCCTTTCTGGTCTACTCTATCATTTTAATACAGAGAAAGTTCTCCTTCCCCCAGAGGCTTGCTAAATATATACTTCTATTTCCTTCTGCTTTTCTATTAGATTAGAAAAAAAACAAACATGGGTCTCTCTTTTATCCACGTGATATTCTTTTGTGTACATAGTGAAAGGGGATGATGGCCAACTCTAAGGAAGACCACCAGCCCTAGTTTGAACAAGGAAATTCATAGGTAATCCTCCACCACCACCACCAAACAGAAACCAACCTTAATCTTTTCAAATTATTCCTCTGCTAAATCTTTCCAAAGAACTGATAGATTATGTCATAAAATTGACTGGGGAAAGTTTATTTCCCTTGTCCAGCCTCTGGTTGAAGGGCTGATAAACTGTGAAATGACTCAAAGGAGAGCTGACCAAGGGTCTAGGTAGCCCATAAACCGGTCAATAAACCCTCCTCTCCCCAACGATTGACAGGTGCAGACGGAGCTCCGAGCACCAAGTCAGGAACGCGCGGAAGGGGCAGGAGGGGGCAGAGGCGAGTTTTCAGTCTGCACATTCCTGGCTTCTCTGCACAGTTTGCGACCGTTGGCCACTTTACGGATCCTCCATGGACCTCCCTTACGGCATCTCCTATTTCCCGAACTCTCTGACCATTCCGCCCCCTCCTCTGGGGGCTCCCCTTTCATGGCCGGCTCCTTTAATGGTTCTTTTTCCCGGAATGTGTCTTCAACCTTCTTTGTCTCTCTCTCCATCCACTTGCCTTGGATGAATCCATCTGCTCACATGGCTTCGGTTACCATCTACATGCTAACGATGGCAAAATCCACGTCTCCTCTGAAGCCATCCATCCAACTGCCCACAGGACAGCTCCATCTGGAGGTCCCCACCTGTGCTTCAGATCCCTCGGACCCCCAGACGAGAGCTCACCTTCCTGCCCTATCACCACCTCCCAAATATCCTCTCTCATGTCCTTCTGTCTCTTGGACACACTGGCTCAGCAAAGGGCCTCCTTTTCCAACTGGAAAGTCAAAACCTGGGAGTCAGACACCCCTGACTTCCCCACACTTTCGAGCACACCCCTCCAAACCTCTGAAATGCCCCTCTGCCTAGCTCATGCATGTGCCGCCTCCTCGGTCTTGGCGCTCACGTGGACCAGTGCGGTCGCCTTCAGGCTGGCCTCCTCTTCCCGCCTTCAGGGATCCCTCAGGGACTTGCCCTGGCCAGACACTCTGGGCCTTTTGTGATCGGGCCCCTGTCTTCTTCCCTGTCCCTCCTTCCTTCCTTTCCCTCTCTCACTTACATCCCACACGGTAGCCAGGCGACTGGGACTCCTCCAACTGCACCACCGTTTCGCACGGGCTCTTCTTACGGCCTGCGGTGCCATCCCTTACCCCTGTGGCCCTCATTCCCAAGCCTTTGGTTGTGGTCTGGCCTCCATGGCAAGCCCGCGCCTGGTCGTCACGTGCGTACCGCTAAGGTAGAGATGAGACGCAGACGCCACTGGCCTGCCACTGCCTCAGCCCCTTGGAGCTCATCTTCGGGAACAGCCCCATGACGCGCCGTGAGGCTCCCTCTAATGAACGTGACCGTCGGTCTCAGTCGAGGTCAGAAGTGGGGATAAAGGCCTCTTTTGCTTTTCAGGGCTTATTTGGGGGCTGCCTATTTGTGAGAAAGCCAAAATGAAAGTACATTTGATTTCCATTTTTTGAAAAAGAAAACTCACGTGTGTTTCATTCTTCACACTTGGATGCTCTTTAGTATTCTTTGTAAGATTCTTTCTCCGGGGTGGCTTAGCTGAGCTGTGTGGCTCTCACATAAGCTGCGGGGCCAGACCTGCATTTGCATACATAATCAGAACTGCCTGTATGCCCTGGTCTCCCCGGCAGGCAGCTGGCTTGGGAGAAAGCTCGGGCTGCCCACATACATGTGGGTGGCATCTTCCCAGCCAGGAGGGCACCCGACTGCTCAAAACACAGGCACAGTTCCTGAATACCATGGGGGTCCCCGTGCGGCCGGAGTGGGCCGGCGGCTCCCGACCCCTAGATCGCTCATTCCTGGGGCATTTATGGGGCACCTACTGTGCGCAGAGCCCGGTGTGGCTGTTGAGGCCCCTGTCTCAGCTTGGGTTCCCCCAAAAGCCGACCCTGAAGCAAGGTCTAAGAGACGCAGATGGTTTATTCAAGAGAACACCTGGGAGGCAGCAGTGAGGGAGTGAGGAAAGGGAGACAGGAGGGGAAGAACGGCCCACGACGGGTGCTTTAACAAGCACGTTACTGCTGTGGGCAATGGGGCGCAGTCTCCCCGGGGACTTTCTGAGGCATTGTGTGGAACCTGCTGGGAATCCTTTCTCCAGAAGCCAGGAAGCCTGGGGCATCAATCCACCAATGCTCATCCCTAGGGCCGCTGGTTCCTTTGGCCCCCAGGGGCATTGGCTCCTCCACACTCCAGGCTTGTGCCTAGTTGCAGCCGAGCCGGCTCCTCAGGGGCACGGGGATCCTGGAGGCCCAGAAGCCTGGAGAAGCAGGCTCTTCAGGTAGCAAGTAGTCAGCGTCCTTTGAAGCTGCCCAGCCACGCTGCAGGTAACTCAGGGGGGGTCAAGGCGATGCAGGACGGGGCATCACGGGGGTCTGCTACCGATGGAGGCATGAATTACACATGGTACCTCTGCCCTCAAACAACCCACCACCCTGTGGGAAAGACAGACAGGCCAACAATCTGCCCACCAGCCGCCCAGCCTAGCCGTGGCTCGGAGATCTATACACACCGCGTGGGGGCATGTCATCCGCCCCGGGCTGGGAGAGGTGGAAGCCGGGTGACATCTTCCAGGAGTACGTGGTTATGTGGGTCGAGACTCGAAGGATGCATGTTGCCCTTCAGGGAGCACGGACAGCAAGCCCCGAGCGTGCAGGGCACGTGGCGTGTAGCGCAGGCTGCGCGGGGCGCCCCAAGAGTTGGCCGCTTTACGGGGAGCGGTGGATCTGGCCAGAGTGGATCTTGACTGCACCAGGGGGGCATTTGCCCTGCAGGCCCCAGGGGGCGGGGGGGGGGGGGCATCAGTGTTTGCGTAGTGAGAGGTTCAGAGCTTTAGAAAGCTCACTCCGAGGGAAGCTTGGAGGATGGGTTGGATGGTGACAGGTGGCATTGGAGCCCAAGGATCATGGTGAGGAGGTGCTGGACAGGAGCCAGGGGCTTCAATAGAAGGAAGCAGCCAGGGCCAGGCTCACCCTGGCAGGAAGGGTGAGGAAGCCCAGGGGACAAATTCTCCCACCTCTTGGCCTGCCCATTCCTTTCCCTCCTGCCGGTGAGACCCACTGGTTAAATCCAACCAGAAGCTGGGGGGCAGGGTTTCCCCAGGGAAGCATTCCCCAGGGGCCAGCCTGTCAGGGCTCAGAGCAGGGGGGAGAAGCCCAAAGGGTGGGTCTGGAGGGGCAAACAGGATAGCCCAGCCCACGCGCACCCTGCGATGGGCAGGCCAGGAGGTCGGTGCTGAGACCGTGGAGCCCGAGGGATATGTGGCACTCTGCGGTGGGAGTGGTGAGTCCTCGGAGGACACCGGGCTACAGTTCCTGCCATGAAAAGACCAGTTCTTGGCTGCTGATCTCTTTCTGAGGAGCGCACACTCCTGAGAGGGGCGAGGCTTTGGCTGTTTCGTACCCTTCACTTCCATGTCAAATGTCATGTTGATGGAGAGTGAGGGCGAGGCCTGGGTGAATCTTTGAAAGGAGCCACACCACGGATTCCCGGGGAGCCCTATCTGAAGCTTGGCAGCCACAGGGCAGCAGGAAGGGAAGGGGGGCAGGATCTGGAGGCTGGAAATCCAAGATCAAGGCATAGGAGGGCTGTGTTTCTTCTGAAGGCACAAGGGAACGATCTGTTCCAGGCTTCTCTCCTGGCCTCCGATGGTTCCTTGGCTGTGGCAGGGTAATTCTCAGCCTCACCTGGTGTTCCCCCTGCATGGGTCCCTCACTGTGTCCAAATTCTCCTTTTTTATAAGGACACCAGTCATAGTGGATTGAGACCAGAATCCGTGACCTCACGTTAACTTCCTCATCTGGGAAGACCCTATTTCCAAATAAGGTCACATGACAAGGTTACTACTGGTTAGGACATATCTTTTTTGGGGGGGGACACAGCTCAATTTACAATACCGCCCCCCAACACTAACATGGAGTTCGCATGATGCAAAAGTCCAAGCAGTATGGGGTCTAAGGAGTCTCGGGGCTACTGAGAGCATTAGTTCAGCGGTCCTCCCTAAGGCCGTGGACCAGAAGGCTGACATGAGTCTACAGGGAGAGGAGTCCTTCCTGGAGTGCTCCCAGAGAATTTTTTTAAGTAGACACACACAAAATATAGGCAGAGAAATCCACAGCTGAATTTCGAATATCTGGAAACTACAGAAGTCACACAGCAGTGTTTATTAGGTGCTTGAGTTGTGCCAATGTCTAGGCTTGGATTCCCACCCAGGCAGACCCTGCAACAAGGATTTCGGTGCAATAACTGGTTTGGGAAGTGATCCAGGAGGCCCCGTGAGGGGCGGAGGAATGAGAGAAAAAGCCGGGAGAGGGTGAGCAAATGAGGGTGTTCCCGCTGTGGGCACGTGGTGCTCGGGGCCTCCGGAAGCCTCGGACAGACCATGTGCCACAGGCCTGGGTGTGGAAAGCTGGCGTTTTCATCCATGAATTCTCATCTCTCCCTGGTGGAGGGGGTCCTCCAGGGCTAAAGAACACCCTCCGGCAGGAAGATGCAGGAAGCCACAGGCCGAAGGGGGAGCTGACTGCCCTTAAACCTCCGGGGTGAGCCCCAGGCACGCAGGTGGAGCCCCCCTGCCCTAGCTTCTGCTGGCACCAGGCATGGCACTTGAACCTCAGCACAGAAATGCGAAGTTGGTATCATGCCCCCCTCACTTTGCAGATGAGGAACCTAAGGCCCGGGGGATTTATAAGCATTCTAAAATTCACAGGTTGCTAAGTGGTTTCTCCAGGATCAGAACCCATTTCTTTAGGATTTTTCAGCCAATGCTCTCAACCACCAACTTCTCAAATGCTCCGTTCATCTGGGTTTTGTGTTATGTTTCTCTTAAAGGATGGGACTTGTTTTTCTGAGCTGGGCCAGGAACTAAGGCTGACACAAAACAGAGACTCGCCGTCCCTCCCCCAACCCGGACTGCCCCCCGCCCGGCAGACAGCCGACACCCAGCACGGCCAGTCTTTCCAATGTGAGCTTGATTCTTTCGGGTCTCTGCAGACAGTGTCCAGAGCTTTGTGTTCTGAGATGTGCTGGAGGGAGGGCAGAGGCCCCTGCCTGGACCCTTCCCAAGGCCTGTCGGGGTGCGTGGCCAGGTGTGAGGACCCAGGCCCGCTGCAGCCACACCCCAGTCCCCGGTGACACCGGTGTGCTCCCCCGCTTTTGTGGGCTCTCCCTTTTCCAGGCTCGCGGCTGCCTGCCCCTTCCCAGTTGTTCGCCGGGCCTGGGGCAGTGGGGAGACTCCGCCGAGGGGCCCGCTGAAGTTTCTCACCACCTACCGCTGCGATGACATTCTCCCCTGGTTGGTGGGGAGTGACAGTGATAGATTAAAGGCGCCAATTAAATTAGATCCTATTTTAAAGAGCTTGAGCTGGATTTACTTTTAATTATAGTGCTGTGCTCGCTGATGAGGTATTGTCGAGGACTTAACAATTGGTTGATTGTGCATCCGAGTGTTCAGAGAGCAGTTTCTGGGGAGAGACCAGGGAGGGCTTTCTTCTTAAGCAGCTCCTTGGGATAACACAGAGGAGGGAAGAAGCGGGCAAGGAGGGACGGGGAGGGGAGAAGATGTGGGCTTGGGTCCCCCTTCCTGCCTCTGCCCCTCTTGACGGAATGTGTCACCCAGGATGAGGCAACTAACCTGCCCTGTCTGTTTCCTTCCAGTGATTCATTGATTAATTCACCTCAACAAGAATTTATTGAGCTTCTAGAATGCACTGGCACTGTTCTAGGTGTTGGGAATGGGGCGGTGCACCAAACAGGCGAGATTCTCCGTCTGGTGGAGCTCACATCCTGGTGGTGGGGGTGAAGGGAGCGGCAGTAAACACGCATATTACACAATGTCAGGGAGTGATAAATGCTGTGAGGAGAATCCAGCAGGGTGAAGGCATGACAGAGGAGACCCCATTTTAGACAGTGGTCAGGGAAGGTCCCTCTGAGGGTGACGTTTGAGCAAATTCCCGGAGCACGCGAGGGGCTGGGCCAGGTGGATATCTGGAGGAACAACAGGGTAGACCAAGGAAGGAGTGAATGCAAAGACCCTCTCCCTGGTCAGGTGTTGTCCCCGTCACCCTCTAGACACTCTGCCATGCCACCAGCTAAGCCCTGTCCATGTGGTCACTTCTCTGTGCCCCGAGAGAGGCGGGCTCTCAAGTCTTCGTGGTCACTCTACTGGGGCTCCTGTCCTTGGAGAGGCTGATCTACAGACACGTCTGGCTCAGGGAGGGAGTGCAGTCCCTGTGCACCGATTAAATGACACATCCCGGCAGTCCCCTTTGAGGACACTACTTTTGGGGCCCGACCGTTTGTCGTAATGAGAAAGAAAAAAGAGTTCAGAGCAAAAGCCCGCAAGCCAGGTTTACTGCGCAGTGGTACTTGAAAAGTGCCTTGGGCCATTAGTCCAGACACTTAGGTTTTGCTTCCTGCTTTGCTGGCCACGTACAAATCGAGTGAGTTCGGGCTAATGTCTTGCCCCTCCGAGCTTCGGTTTTTATTGTCCGTAAAATATAAAATGAGTCTATCGCATGGTACCTGGGGTACCTTGTAGCTCCAGATGGTGGCAGGGGGCAAGACTTTGAGAATCGGAATCACGAAGGGGACGTGGGAAAGGGCCTAGAAAAAGGTCAGAGAGGAGCCCCCAGGCATCGAGAGTGTTCCGATCTTTGTCATCAGCTTAGAAGTGACAGCTCCATCAGTGGCTGGGGCGGCAAAGAAGTTCTTCCCCTGGCTCAGTTTGGGTCCCCAGACGCAGAAATGAGACAGGGATTCAAGGGCGAGTAGTTTATTTGGGAGACAAGAGTGGGGAAGTGACACAGGGCATCACCAAGCCAGGGGCCATTGTGGGGACGCTGAGAGTCATGTGCCTCAGAGTCTTCCCGCCTGAGGGCGGGCAGCCAGGGCATTTATACAGCCAGTCCTGTTGGTCAGTGGTGGACGGTTGCTCTGGGGCATCGGGAGGGGTGTGAATTCTCCAGTGCTTCTGGCCCTCAGCAGCCACGGCAGACAAAGTACACTTCTGGGCTTGAGGGAGCCCCGAGGTAAAGGACTGACGGACCCGGTGGTGGAAAAGTTGAGTGGCGTTCACTAAAGTGAATATGGGCAAGACGCTCACAGCAGGACCCCGACAGCCCCCGAAACAGGTGGCACCTCACTGCAGGCAGGAGGCCCCGAGCTTGGGCCAGCCCTCAGCAGCAGGGGCAAGTCTGCTCCTTGGCCCCAAGTCCACCCCTGTGTGGTCAAGCTTCTAGCCTTTGGGAAGTAGCAGGGACAGGAATCCAGAAAGGGAAGGCCAGCCGAGAGAGACAGAGCTTCACACCCCCATGAAGTTCAGGATGCCACAGAAACACCATGTGCTCAGCCCCTCAGATAGTGGACAACCAGCCTGGCAGATGGAGCCTTCTCTGTATGACACCCTCTGCAGGGGATGCTGGTCCCTGACTGGCAAGAGCGTGGCTGGTGGCATTACCATGGCAACCAACAAGCGCCCACCCAAGGACCCTCTCGCGATGGAAGAGACTGAGTGAAGACCAAGACTCCAGGGCGCGCGTCTCTATGGCAGGTGGCCAGAGCCAAAGAGAGTTGGTTTTCCTTACTCTTGACCTTGTAGCTGTGACCCGTATTACACACATACACACGCCGCCCTAAGCTGGTTGCGGCCCAGGAAAACACCTGTCATAATGTTGTGCCGACTTGCCGTGTAAGCAGGAACACGTGGGTGTCTCTGTTTTCCCCTGCACAAAATGATTCAGATGGTACCGGTTCCTTGGCCTCCACCGTGGGAGGCAGCAAGAGCTGATGCAAGGGCATCTGGGAGGCATTTGGAGCATCTTGAAAGAGAGAGGTTGTCAAGAATTCCTGCTATGAAATGCTAAAGTTTTCCTTTTCTTTTTTAATTTGAACCCTTATGCGCTTTCACATTGCATTTAAGATATTCCAAACCAGCAGCTGTTCTGAGACCACAAGCCATCCAGAGCCGCTGACCACAAAGTTAAGGCAAAAAAAAAAAAAGAAAGAAAAAGAAATCTGAATTCAAAAGAGGTGCTCCTGACTTGTGGCCAGATTTTCAGTTTGGCTCTTAAAAGCTTCCTGCTCTGACCCCCAGGCTCACTTAGCTCTGGGCGGCTGTGTATTCCTTGCCATTACATATTGAAAACAGGAAATGAAGGGGCCTGTCGGGGGATGGGAAAGCTTGAAGCAACTTCAGAGAACAACTTGATGAAGTCATAGATCTTATCTCCCTGCCTTTTCCGTGTCAGGTTTCTTTAAAGATAAGGTAGTGAATCAAAATGTTCTGCCTTTTTTTTTTTTTTTCCCAAGGTGGAAGCAGAGGAGGATTTCTTTAATACCCCCTTCCTCCCAGTGTTTCCAAAGATAACCAGATGAGAGAAATGCCTAGATCTCGTGCACGTGCCTGTAAAATGCTATTACAGGACAATTTCCCCATCTTGGTCCCTGAGGGCTGGGGGAGGGGATGGGGGAGGGACGAGGCTTGGGAGGGAGGGGGCAGCTAGCCATCTGGCCGGGCCTGGTGTCATCGTTGTGGAGGATGGGGATTTCCTTGTCCTTGTTGGTTCATTAAGGTAGGGTTCAAGCCAGAGGGGACGCTGTGGGCCTAGGGCCAGTCTGTGTTGTAGAACTAAATGAAGGTGACTTCGGGGGGCTGAAGGAAAGGGGAGAATGTTGTGTGTTGGGGCCCTGCCTGTGGGATGCGGGGCACGGGGCACACCCAGCAGGAACACCAGCCCCGTGGGCATATTCCCAAGTGCTGGGCTCCCCAAGCTGGGCTGACGTGGGTAGCAGTGTTAAGGTGACAGTGGCTTGAAGTAGCCCAGGGGGACCCGTGTGAGGTGAGGTGAAGGCAGGAAGGCATCCCAGCTGGCCGCTCAGGGCTGAGAGGTGGGGCCCGGGGTGATGAGCTGTGAGTGCAGACGCCGAGGGGGGCAGGGAAGGTGGGAGGCAGGGCTGGGGCAACTCAGGGGGACCGGAGACCTTGGGTAGTGACCCAGGCTTTGGGACCAGCAGACTTTGGTTCCAATCCAGCTCTGCCTCAGGCATGTGACCCCAGCCTCAGGTTTTGGTGGTGGGTTTTTTTTTTCCCCCTTTCTGGTAAAACTGGTCAATACTTATATTGTTACAGAGATTAGACATGTTAACTTTTTAAAAAAGTGCTCCAGTCTGTGAACTGTGCAGGGTGCTGGGAGGATGTATTTCTGTAGTTCCAGCAAAATTGTGTCGAGGGACGGGGGAGCCTGCCAGGTTAAAGGGAAAACACAAAGGAAAGCACGCTAAGCTTATTTATGAAACCGCTTCTATGGCCTTTTGGTGAACCTAGAGAACAATTTACATCTGGCAAAGCAAAACTGTGATGAGCAAGAGATTCTGGGGTTTGTGAGCGGTCTGGGGCAGCCCACTGGGAAAGGAGGCCCCTTGACTCTCTTAAGCGGTAGACACCTGGCCTTGGCCCTGCCCCACCCTGCCAAGGGTGATGGATGTGGGTCAGGCCCTACAGAGGCCAGGCTTTCCTCTCGAGGCAGTTAGGCAGGAGGAACTTGCAGGAAATGAAGTAAGAGGAAGGGATCTATGGGGTAGGAGGGACTGGGGAGGGATGGCAAGGATAATATAGCAGGGGTTAGGGTAGGGGAGGTTGTGCAGTCCACAACCTGCACGGCTGTACATAGAAGCCCAGGAGTGGGGATGTGAGAAGAAACAGAACAAATTAGAAAGGAAAAAGGTGACAGGCAGGGCAGCAGAGTGGGTCTTAGGGGAAGGCTGTCCCAGGTTTGATTTCACAGGCAGCCCAAGAGAACGGAAGGACTGTTGTTTTTGGAGTTCTTTCTTCCACTAAAAGGCTTAACGTAAATGAAAAAACACAGGCTACAGGCCATGTGCTTGTCCCCCAAACAGAAGAAGAGCAGATGAATTAGTATCCCTGAGGGAGGGACTCAGCAGATGAGTTTATCCTCCTCTGCCTCTGCCCACCCCCAGCGCCCCCTACTCCTCCCCTGGGAGGAAGTTTCCTCCATGTACTCTCCCATCTCTGCTCATGGGCCCCATGTTCCCATCACCCCCCACGCCCCAGGCCCTGGGGAGCTCGCTTCAGATCAGAGCAGAGCTCCCTCCCTATGTTCACATTCACAGATGGGCATTGGCCTTTAAAACCTCCTTCCAGGGGCGCCTGTGTGGCTCAGTCAGTTGAGCGTCTAACTCTTGGTTTTGGCTCAGGTCATGATCTCATTTTTATTTAAATATAAAAATTAAAAAAAAAAACCTTCTCCCAGGTGAGCAGAAGCTTCCAGGTGAGGCCTGAACTTTCTCCAGGCATCTTGGAGCAGCCGGGCATTCCCACTGCACCCCTGGGAGCCAGGCTCTTCTGGGTGGGGGCAGGAGTGATTGCGAGCCATAATACCCAGCTCTTAAGTTCAGGATGCCGCCACCACCCATGTCCAGGGGGAGCCGGGACGGCTCTTCAGCATAAGGGGCATGGGCTCCAGTGATTCTCATCCCTGGCTGCCCATGAGCGTCACCAGGGGACCTACAGAAATTCTGTACCCAGTTTCCACCCTGAACCAATAGAATTAGAGTCTCTAAGCATGGGGCCCAGGCACCTGTCTTTTTTTTATAAAAGTTCTTCCAGGTAACTGTAACAACAAAGGTCGAGAAGTTACTACTCTAAGAACTTATATGACTCCAAGCAGCGACTCACAGTCCCCGTCCGGGCCTCCGTAGACCCACCAGCAAAACAAGGGAATTGGACTTTGTGGTCTGTGTGTCCTGTTAGTTCTGGGATTCTGCAACTCCAGGACTGAGCAGCAGGTGAAACACCTGTAGACGTATACACATGAGTGCATAGGCACTACACACACACGCACACACACACGCACGCGCACACGCACATGCACACGCACTCACACGTTCCTTTCCTGTTCTGCTCTACCACCTTCATCTAATCCCTCCCAACGTAAGAAATCCTTGCTCTCAGCTATCCCCCCCTACCTTCCCCAAAAGGGCTGTCAGAAAATTCCAGAAACATTCTAGATAGAAGACCAAAGGTCAGAAGTTCTGGGTCAATAACAAGTCAATAACAAAAGGGGGAGTTTGCTACAGACATGGGCTCCCAGCTTGGAAGTGCCCTGGAGGTCCCCTCTTATCCTCTGATTGATCCTGAAGAAACTAGTCTCTAGAAGGCAAAGTTAGTTGACTAAGGTCAGCTCGGGTAGTTGGTGGCAAGGTGAGGGCAGGTTCAGGACCCAAGCATGGTCTAAAGACTTTCTGCATCAAAATGACCCAGAAAGTGGCTTAAAATTCATGTTCCTGGGCTCCACCCCAAATTTAATGTGTCAGACTCCATGTGTGTGTGAGGAGGGGAGGAATCTGATTTTAAATCTGCTCCCCTGGGAAAGCCCAGAACGTTCACACCCTACCACCTTGATAGCAAGGAAACCGGCCTGGGGCACTGACCAAGTAGCCCAGTGCCCACATCTGCCCCTTCCCTTCAATCCTGACCCCTGGGGCAAATGTCGGATTGGCTAAGGCATGCTCAATGCTCGTCACTCTCTCCTGGAGAAGCGGGCTGGCTCAACGGCCGGGGCTGGGGAGGCAGTAATGGGAGGAGCCTGACCCAACCGTACCCCAAACCTGGTGCCTGACTGGACGGCCTATGGTCTCCTGGCCATTACCCCACCCAGGCTGCCCCCTCCTGGGAGCCCGCCCACCAGAGGAACACATGCACTGGTGGGGCAGGAAAGGGGGACCCCAGTTAAACATGTGCAGCCCGGCAAGGATGGAAAGGCTGAGTTCAGGGGTCCAGATGCGACACGGGCAAGACTAGATTGGGGTGCAAGGCAGATGGGATGTCATTCACTGTTTTGTGGCTCAGCAGATATTAGATCTGCTGGGTTTTGACCCCGTCCCCCCGTGTAATCTGTCAGCACAACTTTAAGCTCAAGGGCATGCACTGCACAAGACTTTCTGCAGCCACTTCTGCTCTCAGAAGAAGGTGATGGTAAAAATTATGGGCGGCATGAGCAGAGTGCCAGTTGTGGTCCAGGCTGTGTGCCAGGGGCTCTGCCGACATTCCCTCGTTTGATCCATCTGGGTGTGCTAAGCAGGATAATGTCCCCCAGAAATGTCCACGTGCTAGTCCCTGGAACCTATGAATGTGACCTCATCTGGCAGAAGGGGCTTTGTGGGTGGGATTAAGTTAAGGACCTTGTGATGGGGATGATTAACCCGCACTGTGTGGGTCGGCCCAGTGCCATCACAAGGGTCCTTAACTGAGAGAGGTAGAAGAGTCAGAGTCGGAGGAGGAGTGAGGCTGGAGACAGAGATCAGAGGGGACACAGGATGCTATGCTGCTGGTTTTGAATAGGGAGGAAGGGGCCACAAGCCAAGGAATGCCGGGGACCTCTAGAAGCTGGGAAAGCAGGGAATCAGATTCTCCCCCTCTTGCCTCCAGGAGGAGCACAGTATTGCCAAGACCTTGATTGTAGTCCAGTGACACTCGATGTGGAATTCTGACCCCCAGGACTGGAAGGGAAGAAGCTTGCATTGTTTTAAGGCACTGGTTTTTAATAAGTTGTTAGAACAACTGTAGGAAACGCTTACAGTCATTACTCCCACTTCACAGATGAGAAAACGGAGTCTCCACAATGACTCTCTCTGCCTCCCTGGATCCTGACTGTGTAACCTCCCACTTCTGCCCTTTGCCCGCTTGTAAACATCTCTACAGCCAAGATGGTCTCCTTTGTCTTTGTACCTCCCCCTCATAGCACAGCGCCTGACCGTGGTGAGCCCCACGCTGACACTGGTGGAATGAGTCAGTGAATAACACGTAAGCCCACGATCACCGGCCTCGCCTGGCTGGTCAGGATTTCAAGGAGTGTGGCTGGAGTGGAAAGCTACCTTTTTGTTGAAGAACCTGGACAGGAAGGGAGGGGGAAGGGCAAGGGGAGGGACAGGGGGAGATAAAGGGCGGTAGGGAGAAGGAGGGAAAGCAGGGGAAGGGGGGATTTAAAGGGGAGAAGGAAGGAGGGAGGAGAGGGGGAGGAAAGACATGGGAGGAGGGCAAATGAGAAGGGAAAAGAAGCTGTTCTTAAGAGCCAGGAAAGGTCACTAGCTACACAGACAGCATCCAGTTCGTGGGTTTCTCTGGTGCTTAGCCTGAAGCCAAAGACTCCTGTCGAACCAACGAGCATACAAAGCCCTTGCAGCGAGCCGAATTCTGTTCCCCGGGGAGGCATGTCTCCACACGGAAAGAGCCGAGGAGACCTTGCTATCTGAGGGAAAGGCGTCGCAATCCAGATGAAGCATTTCCAAAACCAGGAGGACCTGAAACCTAGCCTGCAGTTGGGGCGCGTCAGCTGACAAAAGCATACCCGTGTCACGCGCACTCGGACCGGCTCCTCGGGCTACACAAGGATAGAGAGCCTCAGCCTCCCTTCCCCACCTTTCCGTCGCCTTCATGCTCCTGTCCTTTGCCTGCGTGGGGTTCTCAGGCTTCTCCCAGAGACCCAGGAGGGCAGCCTGTTCCCGTTTCCCTGAGGTGAACCTCTTTACTCACCTCCTGCCAGTAGCCCCCTTCCAGCCAGGGATTGGTCAGGATATGACCGGCAAACACAGATGTCGAAGTGCAATTGCCCAGTGGATCAGTTGAAAGCGAAGCTAGCTCTAGAACACAGTAGAAATTTCTTTCTTGCTCACACAGTCATTGGGGGGTCTCAAACCAATGGGGAGCTCGGTCTCCCTGATAGTAGAGGTTCTAATTCCATTGGTTAACGGCGGGGCATGGGCACAGAGTTGTTTTGTTTTGTTTTGTTTGGTGTTTCCCTGGTGACTTTAATGGGCAACCAGGGCTGAGACACTCCTGTCTTCCAGCATCACCCAGGGCACCAACGGCCAACCACCAAATACAGGAAATGGAAGAAACAAATCAAAGGGCCATATGGGAAATATTTATGGGCCAGGCCTAGAAGGAAGATATCTGACTTCTGTCTCTAGCTCACTGGCCAGAAGTCAGTCACAGGGACACGCTCCCCACCCCCGCCCCCCACCCCGCCCCCCCACCCCCAGAGGGCCGCTGGGGCATGGAATGCAGCTAGGTACCCAGGAACAAAGCAAAACCCGTTAAAGGATCACCTAGCGGGTCTCTGCCCATCCGACACTGTTGCTATCCCTGAAATACTAGCTCAGGCTTAAAGAAAACCTCTCTGTTCTTTCTGTGTGCTTGTTTTGTATGACAACAAGGAGCTGGAACCTGAGGGAGTTACAAGATTTGAGAAGTCCCTGAGGGAGTCAATGGCCCAGCGCTCTCTTGAGATAGTCGGACTGGGAGGTTGTGAATGGTACAATGTTCATTGACCCTTGAGCCGAGCCAGGGGTGTGGCTGTGGGACCACTGGGTATCTGAGGGAGGGCATGGTGGCGAGTGGGGAGAGGAGAGTCCTCTAGAACATGATGTGAGAGGCAAGACTGGGCAAGGCAGGAGAGTACCCCGGGGGGCGGGGGGAGGGGGGGCAGAGAAAAGAAACGTCTGTAAGGGGAGAGGGAAGGGAAGGGTCCTGGTGTGAGACCCAGCCCCTGCCTTCGGGAGTTCCTAGGCTCATGGGAGGGAGCAGCGTGTGTGTACAGTGACTGCATTCCACCTGGTCTTTCACGTCATGGCTGGTGTGGACAAAAGAAAAGCATGGAAGGAGGGGGGACAGAATGCTTCTCTGCCTTTGCTGGTTTGCCTGAGCTGGGTGTGTAAACAGCTATTTACATGCTGTAGGACTCAGATCTGTAAGGTGCTCATGCTTGGGAACTGAGAGACATGTAGAAAGGCTCCCCCTGAGGACTGAGCCACAGTCGTGTGTGGACCAGAACATTTATGTTGCCCTTTGGTTTTCAGCAGGTTATCTGGAAAGCCCCATGAGGACTAACTTGAAAAATGAGGTGTCCTTAATTTGGTAAGTGTCTTACTTAGTGTGGGTAGCTTAAACAACAAACACTGGGGCGCCTGGGTGGCTCTCAGTCGGGTAAGCGTCTGATTTCAGCTCAGGTCATGATCCCGGGGCCCTGGGATCGAGCCCCGCTGAGCAGGGAGCCTGCTTCTCCCTCTCCGTCTGCCTGCCGCTCCCCCTGCTTGTGCGCTCGCTCTCTCCCTCTGTCAGATAAATAAATAAAATCGTAAACAAAACAAACCAAAACAAAACACAACAAACACTTACTTCTCATGGTTCTGGAAGCTGGAGGTCCAAGGTCGGGATGTCAGCATGCTCTTGTTCTTGGTGAAAGCTTTCCTCCTGCTTCATAGATAGTTGGCTTCTTGTTGTAGCCTCACCTAGTGGGGAGAGAGAACTCTGGTCCCTGCATCTCCTTACAAAAGCACTAATCCCATCATGGGGGGCTTCACCCTCATGACCTCACCTACACCTAATCACCTCCCAAAGGCCCCCCTCCAAAGACCCTCACATCAGGGGTTGGGACTTCAACATACGAATTCGGACCCGGGCCACAAACATCCAGTCCATAGCAGCAAGTGAGGGACAGAGATGAACACCTATAATGCCAAAGGGCTGAAGGTAACATTTCCACCACGCCCACACCGGGAGAGTGGGGCAGCTCCACTGGAAGCTGCTAATGAGGCTCTTGTAGGGCAGGAAAAAAAGATGCATGCCAGAGAAGAAAACAGAGGCTCCTTTCGGCCCAAGCGGGGCCATAGGCCTCAGACGTGAGAAGAGCCAAGAACCCTGGTGGAAAACGGGGCTGGCGAAGTTGAGGGATGGTGTGTGAGTCCTGGGCAGGTGGCCATACCATTTTATCTTTCTGCCCCATGGAGAAAGACATACAGAAAAGATGCACAAATCCCAGTTGTATGGCCTGATGATTTTTTTACAAACTCAGCACATCTGTGCCACCAACACCCAGATCAAGAAACAACAGGACCAGCTCCCTGGAAGCTCCCTTGTATTTCCTTCCCTTTTTACCTATGCCCGGTGGTCTTTGCTACCCTGGCTTTTAGCAGCGTGGATGAATTTTGCCTATTTGGGAACTCTGCATAAATGGAATCATGTAATATGTACTCTTGCGTGTCCGACTTCTTTCGCTCAATATTACATTTGTGAGGTTCATCCATATTATTGCAGGTAGTTGCAGTTCGTTGGTTCTGGTTGCTACAGAGCGTTCCATTGCGTGGATGTATCATACCTTGTTTATGTCTTTTGTTGATAGACATTTGGGTTGTTTCCAGTCTTTGACTCTTATGATTATTCTTGTAAGCGTCCTTTTAGTGAACACATGCATGCATTTCTGTTGGGTAGACACCTAGGAGTGGAATTGCTGGACAAGAGGTATGTCTTTCTTTTGCAAGCAGGTTCCCAAAACTATTGGACCACAAAGACACTTTTGAGAGTGAATGGGGTTGCTCACTGGCTGAGATACCAGAGCCACAGGAATAAACTGGGACCGTCCCAGGCAACCTGGATCAAATAGTCACCCCGTTCACAGTAGGCCTCTCGGTCCACATATGCTGGGCCTTCCCGGAAGGGTCTACCCCTGAATAAGGTGGCTGTGGTTTGTGGCTTAAGGGACATTCTTGCAACTGTATGTTTTCCAGAAAGCTGAGAAGCTGCAGATGTCCTTACAGTAAAAATCCATAGCCCAACACCTTTCCCCCAGCAGATCAGGGGATCTGGCTAAGCAGTTCTTTTATCATTTTATGAGGATTCTCCCAAATATCTCCTTCTCCCACCTTCTTCCTAGAAGTCGGTTGGACCTGAAACGCTTGGCAGGTCCCTGAACCACACAGCCAAAAAATTATATGCTGCACACATCTGTAGCGAGGACCGTGAGGCTTTCTAGGGGAGATTTCCTGCCTCCCTCTCTTCTGTCTTTTCGAAGGTTTCTGGATGCTGCTTCTTGTGTGTAGCCTGTGCCTCCGGCTTATCACTACGGTAAGTATAAAAGCAATTAATTTCTCCCCCTTTTGGAAAACGGAAGTTTTAACTGCACTTCAATACCATTTGCATTTCTGATTTCTATCAAGTTCACACTTCCAGCAAAAAGAGTCCTGCTGATATAATTTGTTTTTTTAATTGCATATTCTCTGGCAGGAAGCTACTTCTTGTGCCTCCAAAGCCGAAAACACGTACACGTTGGGAGGAGTTGAGCTCTCGGCCTCTGCTGCAGGTGAATGCACCTTGCCAGCATTAGGGAGGCAAGGACATGTGTGGGCATCTGGAACAGAACCCCCCCCGCCCCCGTGTTTCTATATAGACAGTCACATATGCTGAGCTCGTGAAAAACAGTTGCCCAATTTGGGTGAATTGGGCAGATTTCGAGAACTACGTATTCATACCTGGCTGTGATTTACTCATGTGTTCAGAGAAATTTTGTGAAGACAGACCAGATCTCTCTCTTGCTTGCTCTCACTGGTAGATATCCATTGACATGGTTTCTATGTCATTAGTTAGACTTACAGAATGTTTAGGCTATAAGGGACCCGAGGGACCCTGGGACCCAATGATCCCCTCATGTTATCGGTGAGGGAAGTGTGGTAGATTGAATGAATGATCCCGGTGCTTCACCCCACTGTCGTCATGGCATTGTCACGGGTGAAGTATCCTTTCCTGCCCCTTGGTTTGGGGCATGGCCAAATGACTTGCTTTGGCCAGTGGGATGGGACTGCTGTTAGTTCTGAGCCTAGGCTTGAAGAAGCCTTGCCCATTTCCAGATCCTCCGGTTGTCTCTGCTTTCATTTGAGAAGAATATGCCCGCCCAGGCTGCTGGTCCAGGAGGGGAGCCGTGTGGAGCAGAGTTGGCCCAGCCCGGCCCCAGGCCTGTGCCATGAAACAGAGCCACTGCTCCCAAGGCAGGTCTCGCCTCGATCCGCCAAACCCCAGCTGCCCCCAGATCTGTGGTCAGCACCACAACATCCTGCAACACCGTACAACATGGCTTATTGTCGTGTGCTGCGGAGACGGCGGGTAGGCCAGGGAGGAAAAGTGACTCACTCACCCACGGTCACACAGCTGAATCAAGTCAGAGGCGAATCTAGAACCCCTGTCCTCTGCAGCAGCTACCCCAGGATTTTCGTGCACATGTGGACGAGACTGGTCGTAGGTCCTGGAGCTCTTGGAAAATGCAGCGTGTACAAATCATTGAGAGAGAGCAGATGAAACTTTACATGGCCCCAGGGATTAATGATGTAACGGGGACTGTTCCGCTGCTGGTTTGAAGTGAATCTGAACCGGCTGTTCAACCCCCTCTCCTCCTCCTCGCTGACAGCTGTGGGGTTCCCCAGGACAAGGGGTTGAAGGGCTTGGGAGCCGCTCCAAATAGCACCTACGTGAGGCAGAGCTTAAACAGTCCTGAAGGGCATCGATGGGTGGAGCTGGGGTTCGGCCTTCCGCTACATAAGCAGAAAGCCTGAGCCCTTCCGTCGGCACCCCCGGCCCAGCCAGCCTCGGCGGGAAGCACGGGGAAGACCTGGAGAGATAAACTGCCCCACAGCCCACGTTTAGAACTCTGCCCCTTTACTGGGGCACCTGGGTGGCTCAGTCATTAAGTGTCTGCCTTCAGCTCAGGTCATGATCCCAGGATCCTGGGTTCGAGCCCCACATCGGGCTCCCTGCTCCGCGGGAAGCCTGCTTCTCCCTCTCCCACGCCCCCTGCTTGTGTTCCCTCTCTCGCTGTGTCTCTTTCTGTCAAATAAATAAATAAAATCTTTAAAAAAAAAAAAAAAGAACTCTGCCCCTTCATACCCATGGCCCCTGAGATGCAGGTGCCTGAAGGTGGACGTGGAGGGGAGGTGTCTGTCACAGTGGAAGCTTTCGCTTATATCCACCCATTTACGCCATCCTGTAAGGAAAGGCTCCCTCCACCTTTTACAGGACTTGGCACTTCGGACCTGTCTCCGCCTGGCCTGCAGAGAAGGAATGCTGGGCCTGATTAGGATGCCAACAGCCGGCAGAATTTCTGTGTATTATCTTTTCTTCCCAGTGACTGCGGTGGCTGCCTGCCTCTTGGCATAACTCCGGAGCCTTTATCATGCTAAGGAGTCTCTTCTCTTCACCTGTAAAACCCCCTGTCTTGATATGGGCTTAGGCTCCAGACAGAGGCTGGGTGTGAGAAATGCCGGAAGGAAAACCCCACGTTGCCATATAATTGTGCATCGTTGATATGTGATCCGTATCTGCCTCCATTCTGTATTATTCATTCATGGAGGGGAGAGACCCCATCTCCCTCGCTCCCCGCTGTGTGCCTAGCTCAGACCACGGTGCCAGGCACCTAAGCAGCATCAGTGAATATTATATGAATGGATGGATGGACAAAAGAATGAACACAGCTGTTCGGGGAGAGAGCTCACAGCATCTCCGCATACCCAGCCTGACATGGTTCAGCATGTCAGACCCAGGCCTGTGGGTCCTTTGGCATCTGGTTGAGGCCCCTCGGCCACTCCCCATGGCATCATGCCACGCTAAGCTTGTCTGGACAGATCAGTCACTGCTGAACTGACATCTCTATTGCCCACGCCTCCCTCGTGACCGGAGGACACAGGAAAGAGCCCGGGAATGGTGGCAGCCATGGCAAGTGATCGAACTCTCCTCTCCCCCTGCCCCTGCTCCCTGCCCCTGGGGCAGGCTCCGTCTCTTATTCCTGCCCAGTCGTCATCTGGGATTCGCTGGCAGAGCTGGTGAGCTGGTAGCATCTGCTTCTGGCTGGGACCAAGGCTGCCCGTGTAGTGCTTCGTGCCCACTGGGCAGCCGAGCAAAGTCACTAATACAAAGGCGAGGTGCCACCAGCTGGCAGGTGCTACCGACTGCCTATGACAAGGAAGAGAGTCTGACGGGAAGTGTCTGATAAGGGGATCACGTGCTCTTTATCCGGCTCACTGCCATGAGAGGGGTTATCTGAGTCAAGTACAGAGAGGATTCAAAGAAATGTTTCTGGGTGCTTCTGACTTGCCCGCTACCCATGTACTGCTATAGTGTAGGTTCCCCTGACAGCCCCCTCCGGGACAGATGTGGGTGCAGGCGGTTGAGGTGGGAGGTGGTCCCACAGAATGGGAGTGAGGGAGTAGGGGGAGTGAGGCAGGGCAGAGAGTGTGCTCATGAACTCTGGGCATCTGCCAGGGTTCCGCTGAGAAACTTCCCCCCCCCCTGCCCCGGAGCACGCCTCAGGGAATGGGGAGGCTGAGGCATTTATCCCCTGACCCCCACTGCTGGAGGGTTCCCCCTGGGCTGTGAAGGCACTCACATTTGCCAGCTGCACCTGTGCTAAGCTTAGCAAGCTCCCATGATGAGGAAGCAAGCCCTCAGACAGGGAAGCCGAGAGGTGCAGCCCTTGGGTGGGCAGCGGGGGTGGGGAGGCTCTAGTGCGTTCTGGAACTGTCCACCTCGGCAACGGCAAACTCAGGTGGCTCTAGAGGGTATGGGCGGGACATCAACAGGGGCTGAATAATTTTGCATACAATTGTCCTGAAGCTAGAAGACGTAGGTCCCAGCCATCTTCCACTTAACTCTGAGATCTTAGTCAGGTCAGCTCGCCCTCAACCTCAGTTTTCTCATCCAGAGAGAAATAATAGATGGTGCCCGTCCGACTTCGAGGGTTTGTTGTGGGAATCAAATTAAAGCAGAGCGTCAAATATAAATTATTGTTATGTTCCCATGAAATCCTGTTCCTTTAATTAACTTGTCCAAAAAGCTATATTGCTCACCTGTCAGTAGGTTAAACAGGGAGGGTTTCCAAGGATACTAGTTGTCGAAGATACTTTAGGAGACCAAGGGTAAAATCCAGTTTCAGATGGGAATGTGTCAAACAGTCAACCTGCAGTGAGTTCCAGATGTTATTCTATATACATTTGGTCTCACCGAAAGGAAAACTGTCATTACCTCATTCAAAAACTTCTTCCCACATTTGGCTGGTCCTACTGCAGCCAGTTGTTGGTTTCCTCTTCACTCAACCTCTTCCGCACAAATTCTCCAGTTCCTTCGGGTGATGCTAAGGAGGTCCCTGCCGTTGGGTTCTCCATTATGTGAGTGTGGCAGTACCAACTGCTATCACTGATAAACCTCCAGGTCTCAGGGCCTTATTACACCAGAAGGATTTTTTTTTTTCTCCTTCACAGTCCAGCATGGATGATCCTGGTCAGAAAGAAAGCCTCCGTGCAATGATCCAAGAACTTAGGCATCTTCTAGGCTGTGGCTTTGCAATCTTAAACACAAGGCTCCCAATGTTGCCTTGAGGGTTGTCTTTATTTCTAGCCAACTGGAGAGGTGAAAGAACATGGAAGATCGAATGGCAGGCTTTTAACAGTCCAGGTCTGGAAGGCCTGTACATCACCCCTTCCATCCATGTTCCATTGGCCAGAACTCCATTAACATGGCCGCTTCAAACCACAAAGGAACCCGGGAATGATGGTGGACTGATGGTCTGCCTCAAGGTCCAGGAAGAAGAGAAAAGAGTTTGGTGGCTAGATAGAAGTCTCTCACTTAGCTTCTATATTCATATGACCAAGGAAGAGCTGGAAATTGGGAATTGAGCAGAACAGAAGACGTTGGCCAGGAAGCAAGTCAAATCCAAGGGAGGCAGATGAGGCAAGAGAGGAGGACCAGGCAGAGGCCATGACTGAGCAAGCGAGCTCTGTAGCTGTGTTATACTCCCTGTTGCCTATACACCTTCCCTCCCACAGCCCTGAAGGGCTTAACTTTCCCCCAAATGCCACAGACTTTCACAACCCCATGTCTCTGCGCATCTTTCTCCTTCAATCTGGAGCCTCTCTCAGCCTTATTTATCTGGTCAACCATGTGCCAACCCCAATGAACCAGGCCTCCGGGTGTTTATGCCCTTATGTAATCTATTCCTCCTTGAATCTGGGCTTCTCCTATGACCACCTGACCAACTGAATACAATAGAAGTGACACTTGGACACTGGCCTACCACTTCAGATTCCTAGAAGCTTCTGCTTTTGAGTTCTTGGAAGCCCTGAGTCATTGTTTGAGGAGTCTGGCTACCGTGCTAGAGAGACCACGTGGAGGAGCTGGCGGCAAGGGAGAGGCCCCAAGACTACATGAAGAGAGAGAGAAGCTCAGTCGAATCCAGCCCCCAACCGAACTGCCGGCTGAATTCAGCCACAAGAGGGTTTGACAGCAAGACCAGCAAAAGGATCACCCAGCCGATCCTAGCCCAGATTGCAGAAATCAGGACCACATATAACGTTATTTTAAGTCACCGAGTTCTGGGGGGTTCGTTAGGCAGCAGGAGATAACTGGAGCCATGTCTTTCAAGTTTCCCGCTGGCCTTTGCTTCTCATTAGACACATTCCCCTCAATATTCCCTCTACCTTCTCGAACAGCCCCGAAGCAGAGGTAGGAGCCTTCCTTTTTGACACTCTTCTCCACTCCCACAGAATCCAGTACACACATCTTTCTTGCCATTTCTCACTCTGTACCATATCATTTATATTCTTGTCCCTCTACCGTTAAGGGCTAAACATTTTTTGATATCTTAGACCAAATCTTATTCCTTTCTGTGCTTCCTAAGCCCACTGCAGTGTCTGACACATAGTAGGTGCTCAAAAGTGCTTCTTATAGAAATGAATCATTATTTTTTAATTGGTTCATGAACTAGAACGTGGGTAGAATCTAAGGGAGAGAGCCCAAGGGAATGAGAAGTTGTGTCTTTCACCCACAAGTTCATAAAGGGAATTCAGAGCAGGCCTGTAGGAGAGAATTGGGGGAGATAATTGGATTTGCTGTTCTCAAACTCCAGTTGAAGCTCCTTCTATTTGGAGACGTTGGAAAGCTAAAACCTACATTTTGTGGACTCCCTTCAAACTAGGGTTCTGCCTACTTGATACAGTCCTGAGAGATTTGGAAGGTGGAAGGGAGGCAGGGGGCCATCCCTCTGAGGTGGTCCAGGTGGCCAAGTAGGCTCTGCCCACATGAGTGTTGGCTGCATCTGGACTCCATAGTCTGCTGTCTGCTCCACAGCTTTATGGATGTGGGTGGCTTTATGGATATAGGATATGGGTGAAGGAACCTGACCTTTGAATCATAGCTGTAGTGGTGTCTGTCCTATGACACGAAAGCCAAAACACTTTTCTCCTTCCTCACTTCCAGTGATTTTGAAAGCACCTAATTCCCTGCATGAAATCCCTCTCCGCTTGAAATACCTACACTGCTTTCTGTTTCCCGCACCGACTCCAGACGTAGGCATGTCAATTAAGAACAATAAATGGGAAGAAGGAGATAGATTTCCTGTACCTGAAAGGCTGTGGAGGAAGCAGACGTGGGGCAGCCCTGGGAGGAGCTGGGAGGTATGGCTGGCTAAGCCCGAGGCATTATAGAGAAAGGGCCCCAAGGGCCTGGGGTACTGGAAAACATCACTGGCCCCAGTCTAATGAATGCTGAGAGCCCTGGGGGCCAAGAATAGGCAAAGGTTCCAAACCAGGGAAGGCGTAACTGGAAGGCATGATTTTCCTCATGTAACTAGGAGGTCCAATGGGAGGCTGCCTCTGAGGGCTTCACAGGAACAGGGACCATGGGCACCAAACCCAACATTTCCACGCACCACCTGGAGTTGCTTGAGCAACATGAGCTCAAGATCAGGAGCTGGGGTGGGGAGATTCTGCATCTGGTCAAGTGTGACTGAGAAGAATCTAGGCGAAAACTCAAAAGGTGAGGCATTGTGTGGTGAGCCTCAAAGCACTCTGTAGTCAACCACACTTTACAACATGGTGTTGATGAGGCTCTAAGCCAGGGCAATGACAGTTTGTGGATGATGGCTAGCTTCCCAGAGATTCGAAAGTAGAATGGAATTCACTCCACTTCCGTAACAACAACGACAAAGAGCCTCCTGAGCCCTTGCTTCAAGAGTCATCTCTACGTGACTGTTGAAGACAGAATGACACAGTGGTTTGGAGCAAGAACTTGCACATCAAGAAGACCTTGGCATGAGTCTCAACTCTACCACTTTCTAATTGTTTGACTTAAAACAAGTTAATTAACCTCACCAAGCCTCTATTTCTTCGTTTGAAAATGGAGACACCAATGTTAGCCCCTTCGTAAGGCGGCTATGAGAATTTAATGCAATATTGCCTTTTAAAGCACAAAGCACAGTGCCTGGCAAAGAGAAAGTGCTGGAAAAATGATGGCCACGAACCCAGTGGATGGTGGGAAATCATCAACAGCCAGTCTGGGGAAATTCGTTCACACGAAATCCATTGTCGCTTTTAGAAATTCTTTGAATGACACTTAGAAGAAAAAGAGACACTTAAATCAATTTACAGCATTGTTTGTAAACATATTTAAATCCATGGTGCTAAATAGAAAAAAATGGAACACTTATTTTCAGTGACTGGCAATGATAACATTTAATATTTATTAAGGGTTTACAGCATGCTAGACACTTTTTGAAGCACTTCCTATGCATTAAATCATTTAATACCCTCAACAATCCTATAAGGTAGATACTATTATTACCCTTATCTTATTATAGATGAGGAAAGTCTGGGCTCAGCAAGGCTAAATAACTTACCCAAGGTTACACAGCTAGCAGGATGTCAAGTTCAGATTTGACCCCAGTTGTTCCGGCTAACTAGCAATTAACCTCTACCATAAAATGCCTCTCATTTGAAGAATATTCTAGGAGAGTTGCAAGATCAGAACTTATTTGTAAGCAGGAATTGTTCTGTTATTAAAGAACTTACAAGGGAGACTAGAAAAAGAAATATATTGCTCGTGTGAGTAAATATTTACATACACCAAAATATTTATGTTCATATATGTGAGTACTGCTTTCCGCAGGGGGAGAGGAAAACGTGTAAATATTTACTCACTGGAAATAGCTGACAAGTAGTTAGGAAATAAGAATATTTATACTGTACATTGCTTTTGTGCTTGTCAAATTGTCTCATCTGGAGCCTATGCACTAATTCCCAAATTGGACAAGCAACACAAGAATCCTGAAATTGTAAATTCAAGGCTCCTTTTGGAGGTTCCTGACTTCGTTATGAGACCAATTTCCAAATAAAGTTAATTCCAATTTTCCTAAATCATGTTTTCTAAAAATGTGCACTGCCTTTTAAGATGTCCTCATTCTTTCTAGGAGGAATTATCCCTAGACCAGAAATAGGAGGCTCTGTCTTTATGCCCAGAGTCCCACGCTGTGGGTTCTGGCTGGGAGACATACTCTGGGGACCACTCCTGGAGCAACGGAAGGAAGTGGTTGGGAAGCAGGTCAAATACTGAATTGGCTGGACAATGGCCCAGTTTGGGGGTGACCCCCAGCCAGAGCCAAAGACAAGAAAATTTTCAAATTAAAAAAACCCACTATTTTTACATGAATAGTGGGGATTTGGGGAGAGACTATAACAAGATGGAATTCAAATAAATGAATACATAGATATTATGGGTCTAGTGTACTGTATTGGCTTTGGGTTAGTGATTTCACATGTCGTCGTGTTTAATCCTTACTGTGGCAGATAGCCTTTGTAGCAGCTGGATTGCTTTTAGCTGCTAATCACAGAAAATTTTGATGCAACTGATTTAAACAATGATTACCTCATGTAATAAAGAGTTCCAAAGTGGGCATGTTTCTGGGATTGGTTCACCCCTGCCATCTAGGTCTCGTGTTCCTTCCATCTTTCCCTCTGGGTATTCTTGGCGTGTTGTCTTGTGCTTGGTGAGATTGCCTCATGGTCACAAGATGGCTGTTGTAGCTCGGGAAGTCATTTGCAGATACCACGAAGTCCAGTAGAAGAAGAGGAATTTTTATCTTTCCACCTCTTTCTTTCTTAACCAAATCTTCCCCAGATGGCTTCCACAGACTTCCCCTCACATAGCGTTGGCCAGAATTAAATCACATGCCGGGGGGCTGGGTGGCTCAGTCGGTAAAGCATCTGACTCTTGATCTCAGCTCAGGTCTTGATCTCAGGGTCGTGAGTTCGGGTTCCATGCTGGGCTCTGTGCTAAGGCATGGAACCTACTTAAAAAATAATAATAATAATAGATAATAAAAATAAATAAATCACATGCCCCTATCTAACCAATACCAAAGGGAAAAGGACCATCATATTTCATTTAGACAAATCATGAGTCCTGTGCCTTCTGAGAACAGGGCTGTAGCCCAGTTTCCTTGAAGCACATGGCCTCCTTGAGAAAGGGGCATTCCTGAATGACACTGAGGTTGGGTATGAAAGGATGGAGGAGGTAAAGAATAACTAGGCAGGCAACCAACAGTGTCCTGCGTCTCATTTGAAAGACAGGAAAACAAGGCTCACGGTTGTGACCGTGCATTTAGTAAATACTACAGCTGTAATTTAAACCTAGAGCCTTTTCTGTCATACCATGGCTGTCTTAAGAACCTCCAGCTGCTACTGCTTTCATGTTACTGGGACATTTAAGGTGTGTAGGCACAATTGATGTTTTCCACTGAGCTCTCTTCTCTATTTCCTGTCTAGACAATTGCAAAAGGGTTGTTTGTGTAAATTTAATTCATTCATAGGCATTACCCACCCACCATTAGCTATAAGCCTCCTTTTTCCCTCTCTCTCCAGCAATCCTTTCAGAAGCCATACTTGCCTTAGCTTGGAGACCTGCCCAGAAAAGCATCTCTGGACCTGGGCAGCAAAGAGTGAGGAGCCAGAGAAGGGACCCTGGCTGCTTGGTCAATGCTGTTTTTGCTGTAGATACCCGAGCCTATCACACACTTTGTGTCTCCCAGGCTTAGACGCTGGCTGCCCAGCACTCAGTCGCCCCACCTTAGGTTATATATTGCCTGTCATCCAGCTCCCTGCCCCTCTGGTCTCTGGAAAATATCTGCTTCTCTCTCCTTAAGATGATGTCTCCAGTCTCTCTTTGTTTCTAGATCCTTGACTCCCTGACAGACCAGGGTGCTCCTCTTTCCCCCCCCCTTTGTTTCTAGAATTTTTCTCTCCTTTCATTTAGGGCATTGTCTTATATCAGATTGCCTTATATTAAACCTTTTTCTCATCATATTGTGAGTTTCCTGAGGGCGGGGTCTACATCTTTTCATTTTGGCTCAGCTGGCCCCAGTGAAAAATAAGATATCTTTAGCACTATGGCAGCCATCTTCCTTGCAAGTTCTATATGCACAGACTTTAATGTGATTGGGAGATTTTGTGTTTTGGATAATAAAGGAGGGAGGACATTTGTTCATATTCATTTGTTTTGTTTATTCGTGTGGTTTGTTGGCTTGTTTACTTGTTTTTATTTTTTAAATTTTTAAAATTTGAGAGACAGAGAGCACAAGTGGGTGGAGGGGCAGAGGGAGAGAGAGAGAGAGAAGCAGACTCCTTTCTGAGTGTGGGGCCCGATGCGGGACTTGATCTCATGACCCTGAGATCATAACCTGAGCCGAAATCAAGAGTCAGATACTTAACCAACTGAGCCACCCAGGCGCCCCTTGTTTACTTGTTTTGAATGCTGAAGCACTAGGAGAGTAGAGAAAAGAGAAACAAGGAAGTGAAGAAGAGGACATAGCATCTGGTCTACCATGGCAGAGGCTGCTGGTGGCCTACCTAAACTAACAAAATCCATTTTGTTCATGGTGGCAATATGCCCAGCTAAGAGTCTACATTTCCCAGCTACCTTGCAGCTAATGGTAGCTACATGCCACAGTTCTGGCCACTGAGGCATAAGCAGAAGTCATTATACGAGACTTGTAGGAGAGCTTGCATAGTAGACTCTATGGTTCATCACCCAGATCTCTCTTCAGGAATGAAGAATTTGTTGCTTTAGCCATTGGGAGCACTCCTGGCAGACATGCCTTGGCTATTAGCACCTGCATGGATTGCCTCAGCTGAAGGAATCCCCTTCACAGGAGGCTAGCCTCCAGTGATTGTCAGCATGGGATGTTGACAATATCTGGCCCATTCATCCCAATTTGAGTCAACTCCAAAGGGTCGTCCAGGCTCCAGAGCTCCCAGTGGGATTGGTTGAGACCTTCACTGGGACTGCATCATGGCCTGCGTTCTTCCGCTACCCTCTTCTGCTTCCTTCCTATCCTTTCTCCATGTCTTGATCCTACGAGTACTCCCTAATAAGTCTCTTACATGTTAATGTCCATCAGAGAATCTGAAGCCTGAGGAACTCAAACTGTGACAGCTCCTTTCAGAGGCAGACTTATTCAACTTACACTCTGACCTTTGGCCTCGCTCTTCCTCTTACCTGGTGCACAGATGTTACAAAGATGGAGAAGCAGCCATCTTGTGAGCATGAGATAAGATGCATAGGATGAAAGCCACACACTCAGGGCAGCCGAATGGAGGCAAGAAGGAGCTTCTGCTCCTGGTGGCATTGTGGAAATATGGTACAGTCCCAAACTAAAGGACTCCCTCTGTATTTCTTGTTCCAAGAAAAGTAAAAACAAATCACGATTTGGCTAAGCCCCTGTTATATGCAACAAAACCTATTTCTAACTAAAATAGCCATCAATAGCACATGAAAGACAGTGTTGAGGTCTTGCAAAAGAGAGGCTCATTCACTGAGCATTCAACAAATAGTCAATATGCTCCCATTAGAATTTCTGGGTCTGTGCTAGGTGTTGGGAGGGAAAGCATTAAATAAGACAGATAGGGCTCCTGTTCTCACAGAGCTTAGATTCACATGAGGGGAGACAGATAAATACATAAATGAGATGAATAGACAAGGTGTGATATGGGCTATGAAAAGAACAACCATTCTTTACTAATGCATAACTTGAGGGGGTCTACTTTAAACAAGGTAGTGGGAGAAATGCTGTCTCAGAAGACAATAGTGAGGTGATCTTTAAAGAATCAGAAGAAGTGAGGGATGTGAAGCTCTGGGAAGGGTAGGCAAAGGATCTGGGGAGGGTGGGAATGTGTCTGAGGAATAGAGGGGAGGCGTGTGTGCCTAGATCCCATGATCGTGGGAAAGTAGGTGGGGGCCAGATGACATAGGTCATTGTAGAACATTGTAGAACAAAGCAATGTGCTGGGATTTTAGTATGATTATTCATAATGGAGGCCACGGAAGCAAAGGCATGTGACGTGTTTTAAGTTACTTTGCGAGAGATCACTTTGGGTGTTGTGAAGAATCGGCCATAAGGTGGCAAGAGTGACAGTGGAGAAGCCATTTAGGAGGCCAAGTGGGAGAGGACAGAAGCTTAGAATAAGGTGGTAGCTGTGGACATGAAGAGAAGTAATAAAAGGATTCAAGATTTTGGAGGTAAGTCCAGAAGTACTTATTTGTGAACTGAAAGTAGGAAATGGGAGCTGGGAGAAAGCAAGGAGGAGTCCTAGGATTTTGGCTTTAGCTTCTGGAGGAGAGCGAGACCCTTTACCAAGATGGTAAACACCTAAGGGAATACATATGTGGTGAGGAGAGTCATTTAATTTTTTTCTATGTTAAGTTTGAGATGTTTATTAGGAATTTCAAGACATCAGTATCGAAGCAATGAAAAGGCACCAGAGACCTCTCAGATCTCCTGTTGCAAGAAGCAAAATTGATTGTCGATCTCAGCTGCTTCACAATGAGGCCACATTTCCCACAGGCTGCTCTCAATGACTGACTGCCATGGCGTACTTAAAGCAGGCTTGCTCCTGTAAAACGTGGGGACATCTCTGATGGACCATGTTGACTCAAGGACTCCTTATTGGCCTGGGTAAATATTTCTGCCCAAGTCTCCTTCCTATCCCCTTCCCTGCACAGATGTCATACCCCGCATTGCTGTCTGGAGACTCTGCCCACCTTCTCTAGCTCCCTCCCCGCTTTACTTCACAGGTGCTTCCCCCCCTCCCCCAGTAAATCTCTTGCATGTCCAGTCTAGTCTGCTTCTTGGAGGACCCAAAGTAACACAACTAGACAGGTAGATATATGAATCTGGAGTGCAGGGGAGAGGTCTGGGCTGAAGAAATAAATCTGGAATATAGATGGGTCCATATTTAAAGTCACAAACTGGATGAGATTGCCTGAGTGCGGGCATAGACAAAGAAGAGAAGACCTAGGACTAAACTTTGGAGTTCTCTTCATAGAGGTAGAGGACAAGGACCACAATTTTTGGCATGGAAACAGAGAGATGGGAGTATTTTAAGAAGCAAGAAGGGGCCAGCTCTGCCAGATGCTCCTTAGAGAACCGGCCAGATGAGGAGAGGGCAGTGTCCACTGGATGGGGGAACTTGGTAGCATGGAAATCAGAAGCCGGTAAATTGTTGGTTTGGTGTTGAAAAGATAGAGGTGCCATGTGATTATTTCCATTTTCTCAACAAAGGGTGAGATGAGGTCACAAGCTTGCAAATATGGAGTGGGGCAAATACAAAAGCTTGAAGAAAATGAGGAAAGTATGAAATTGTTTTATCAGAGGGCAAATAACAGACTTCTGAGGGAAGCTGGCCATGAGCGCCTTTTTGAGGTGTGTGGTCATACATTTTAAGTGAAATCAGTTAGTGCTTTGGGCTAAATGTCAACATGCAACATAGGGGCAAGTGCAACTGCCCATGACCCAAGGGATAAGGAGCCCACCAAGTCTGGAGAAGAGGTCATTCTTCCCCCGTCTCTCTTCATCTCAGATCCTAGCATCCCAAGAGTTCAAGGTTGGCGCTGCCAGGAAAGAGCTGCTGTGTGGTGGAGCTGTGGGTCCCACCATGGCCCCCAGGGGAGCTGTGTCCTCTGGGAGGCCCCGAAGCAGGGTCCCTGAGGAGAGGACTTGTGCTCATGCATAGTCAAGATTCTTTCTGGGCATTCCCAGAAACATTTGGAGACAACTTTTTGATACTGAGCCTTGTAGGTGGGAATGATATTGAGATGGTTAATTTTATGTGTCAACGAAGATGGGTCATAGGGCCCAGATATTTGGTCGAACATTATTCTGGATGTTTCTGTGAGGGTGTTTTGGGATGAGATTATTGTGTAAATCAGTGGGCTTTGAGTAAAGCAGATTGCTCCCCATAATATGCGTGGGCCTCATCCAATCTGTTGAAGACCGGAATAAAACAAAAAGACTGACCTGTCCTAGCAAGCAGAAATGATGCTAGCAGATGGCCTTTGGACCTACACTGCAACATCAGCCCTTTCCTGGGTCTTTAGCCTTCCTGCACACCCTGCAGATTTTGAATTTGCCAGCCTCCATAATGATGTAAGCCAATTTCTTACAATAAATCAATTTCTCTCTGTTTCTATCTATCTACTCATATCCTATTGGTTCTGTTTCTCTAGAGAACCATAACTAATACAGATGAAATTCTAACGTGACCTCGTTTGTACTCAAAGCCTGGGGAAGCCTAGATACCAAGGTTACATTTTTTTTTTTTAATCCACAGAACTGGGGACAGTGTCTGTCACATAAGGGCCCAATGAGTATTTGTTGAATATAATAGGAGGATGATGGATGGACGGATGAATGGATGGATGGATGGATGGGCAGATGGATAAATGATTAGATAAGTGATTGGAGAGATAATTGGATGATACTATGGCAGAAAGAGCATTGATCTTGGAGTCAGATGCTATGTGTTTCATTCCCAATTCTGCCACTTACTAGCTTTGTCACCTTGAGTATTTCTTTATAATAAAAATGGGAACAATAAGGGCGCCTGGGTGGCTCAGTAGTATAAGTGTCCATTTTCGGCTCAGGTCATGATCCCAGGGTCCTGAGATTGAGCCCTGCGTTGGGCTCCCTGCTCAGCAGGGAGCCTGCTTCTCCCTCTCCCTCTGCCCCTCCCCTTGCTCATGCTTTCTCTCGCTTTCAAAAAAAAAAATCTTTAAAAAAAATGGGAACAATAATAAACAACAATACTTGACCTACCAACCCCATAAGGACCTCATGGCAGGCAAGTGAGGTGCCCCCAAAACTAATGCCACCCTAGATTGCATTACTCACGTAACCATACAATACTCAGGTCAAAGATCTAATAGTCCCCTGGTGTCCTGAAGCATTGAGACCACATTTGGAGTACATGCTGTGTGCTCTTGAGAGCTGATGATGTTTTAGAAACCATGAAGCGCTCTGTACTTCCAAAGATCTTTTATTACCAACATTATTTTTTCTCAGAATCCGAGCCCAGTTTATTGGGCCATGCTTCAGTTGACCTTCCTGAAAATTCTGAGACCTTCCTTGCTGCCTGTCTCCCTATGCTAAAGAAACTGTACCTTTTGGACCACATCCCTGGTCCACATAACATTTCATTATTTTTTGATAGAAAAAGGAATCTATTGGTTTACAGCCATCAGAAATACAAGACTTTGTCTGGAAATTGGAGTTCAGATTCAGAATCTGTCTCCTTTTCTCCATCCCACTGCTTTCCTTAGAATTAGTTTCACTCTTGGGCAGTCTTTCCCCACACAGAAAGATGGCACATTGGCCTTCTGTTAACCCACAGGGTTCTTGGACCCTAGCTCAATTTCTGATCCAGTTCCCTTTTCTCTTAAGTCACTCTGTCGTCCCAAAACAGACATCCATATACTCAACCAGCATTGCCTTCTTGCTTTATCTTCTGTCTTGAGAGTCAGACCGTCACACAACAGAAATGGCAGAATATCTTCCGGCAAGCTGGTCCTGGGATAGATAACAAATTAACTCACCGGAAGTTCCCTTGGCTGGCTGCAGATCGTGGGATGAAAACTCATGATGTGTTGACTCCTTGACTCCCTGAGAAAAGATACTTTGGGGCTGTCATGGGCAGACATTGGGGAAATTGGGTTTCATTTTCCGAATTCTGCTGTGGTTTCGAGCGAGGAGAATTCAGTCTGAGGGGCTCTGTCAGGCCACCCTGAAAGAGATAAGCCTCAACAATTATGGAGATGGGCTCATCATGTTGGATTTAATACAATCAGAGAGCAGCCCCAGTCTGGAGCAAAATATTCCTATCTATCCATTTATGGAACCGACTGCTCTTCTCCTGTCTGGAAAAAAAAAAAAATGGGATTGGGCCTTTTTTAATATCAACTTCTCTAGAGTATGGATATGAAGACATCCTAGAAAAAAGGGCCATGTGTTTACACAGCACTGAGCCTGTAGCAGTGCTCAGTAAATAGTCCTCCATTATTTGACAGTCTGACTCTCAGCCATTGATCTTGTTCTATTAAAAAGAGAATTAGAAGGGCATAAGAAATGGCTCTCCGCAGGCCAGGTTCTGACAGGGTTCTGAAATTGGAGCTTTCTGCTTTACTTCCACAGAACAATGTGTTCAGATATTCATTCAGGGTCATGAGTGAAGCACGGTATTGGCAAACGTCTCCCTGACCCAGAAAGGCAGAACACCACCAGCCGAGGCCGCCATTTTGGCTCTCTGTATTGGCAAAGAACTCCAACACATTTTTCTACTTAGAATCATAATGTTAGTGCTGGAAGGAATCTTAAAGATCCATCTAGTGCACTGTTTCCCAACACAAACTGTACTAAGGAGGGGCAGACACTCTAAATTCTCCACCATGGATCAATTAAAATTATATAGATGTAATATATATTTATTAAATTCTTCAATAAACAGTGGAAACCTATTTAAACTTTCTCATTCATTTCTTTTATCACTGAAATGAGACATTAATTCACATTAAAGACATTTTATTTAAAGGTGAATTTTATAGATTTTAAGAACTAAAGGTTTTTAATGGTAAATTTGCAGTCTGGAAAATTTGTCCTGGACTAATGCCAGGTTGAATGTCCCAGACCCTGGGTCTATTTCAACCCCTTTTGTTTCTTCTATGAAGAGAGAGAACTAAGGCCCAGGATCACAGAGCTGGACACCAGTCCATTGACCTTTCTGCTGTCCCGGGCTCCTTTACAGTGAAAGGCAATAGATATCAATCAGTCTACGAATAGATTTAGTGTCGGTAAGGCTCTGCACTCCACCTAAGCAGAGAACAATTTGCATTTACCATCTGGAAGAATTCACAGTGCGTGTTTTCAGTTCGTTGACCACTCTGGTGCCCGATTTCCATCATGAGTATGAAGTAGCAGTGAGGATGTATTTCAGTACAACAGAAAACTCTGCCTAACAGTGGCTTTTGCCATGAGTACGCCTGGGGCATACTTAACAAGGAGTCTGGATGTGGGCGGTTGCAAGGTGGGCTCAGCAACTTAACGAGGCCAACAGAGCCCCTCCGTTTGGCAGCTCTCCGCCAGGTCCCTTTTCCCTTTTAGGTTTGCTGCCTCGTGGACTCAAGAGGGCTGCTGCGGCCTCAAGCATTGTCTGCACATGTCTGCATCCAAAGCAGGAAGTAAGGAAGAGGGGAGAGGCCTTATTCTCCAGTGGCCCTTTGCTTTGTCCAGGGGCTACTACTCCCCAGGATCCCTCCATCACAGATCTTCTGACATCTCATTGGTTCTCTTGTTCTAATCGTGATGTATCCCCTCATCCAGGGCGTGTTGCCACCAAACTAACCAAGGTTCTATTATCGAGGAAAGCAGGGGACCGGCCTTTGGGTAAACAACCATCGGTGTCTGCCACATGCCCTCCCCCACACGCTGACAGAGGAAAATGAAAAGGTTTCCACTGGAAGAAACACCCGTGCACTGGCGCCCCACTTCCTTGCAATGTCATGCAGCCATAATGAATTCGTCTCTAAAAATATAGAGACGCCTTATCACGTCGCACATCCGGAGCCTACAGCGGTCCATCTGACGAACATCTGCAAGCCCCTCTCTTAAAGAAACATCCAACCCAGAGGCGGTGCTGCTCAAGGCCAAGGCGGGGGGATGGATGTCCCGGAGGTGGCCCAGCGCACCTGCACATGCATGTCATTCTGCAAGCCGCTCCGCCGTGGAGGCGGGTTCTCTGAAGATGAGTCCATTTCCTCCTCCAGACTGGGGGGCTCCTGGAGCCCCGGGGCCGCCGCCTTCCTCTTCGGGGCATCCCTCGCGCCTGCCTCTCTCCGAGGGCCCTCCGGAGCCAATCCCTTAATGGCAAACGAACCGCCTAGACCAAGAGGGAGGAGAAAGCCCTCCCCTGCTCGACAGGCAGGGTTGAAATGGAGAGGGAGACAATTACGGTCCCCGCTTGCTGGCACAGGACCCACCGGGATGTCCTGCGGTCCTGAGTTAAAGCCCGCTCTCCGGCGCTCGCTCGGAGTCCCACGGCTGCCTTCCTATTTACCAGAGCCCTGCGGCCAGGACCGTTCCCTGCGTTCGATTGAGATCTATCAATAGACCACACTTGGGGAGTTTCACTTTGTGCTTCTCTCTTCCCTCGGCACTAACGACAGGAATGTCCTTATTACAGCCGCACGCAGGCCCCTGGTTGCTCGCTGGCGCCGTCAGATTTACTCGGGACTGTGGCAGCCCCACTATCACTGTGGAGTTTTGGCCCGAAAGCAGAGAGGATAATTGTCTCCTCTCTCGCCCACCCCTGACTTCAGATCAGGGAAGTTTGATCCTTTCTTTTGATCTATGCACTTCTGTATCCTTTTGCCTTATTCCCCCAATGGGGCCTTCTCTCTCTCTTGCTCTCCCTCTCCCTCTCCCTCTCTCGGATTATAGCTCCCTCTTCTCTTATCCCATGTTTTAATGAACAGGGAACCAAGGACGGGGAGATGGTACCAAATGTGATCAGAATTAAGCCACCTGTGTGTCCCTCAGTCTCTAGAAGATGCTAGGGCCAGGAGGGAGAGGTGTTTGTCTTCCTCTGTGTGCAGAGAGAGCGCATGAACTGGGGCACCCCGCCAAACGCGATGCAGGGAGGGGGGTGCAAGGCGCACCATCCACCACGCCCGTAGCTTCTGCTCCTAGGTCACCTGAGGGGCCCAGAGCTCCTGGGAGTGCGGCTGCCTGGGCTGGCTGTGTGCACGCAGCCTGAAACACTGCCTTTTTCTCCTTGAGCCCCTGCCACTCGGAAGCACCAGGATGCACAGGCCACACACACACTGGTGTTTCCAGCGGGGCCAGAGCCTGTGGCGCAGGAGTTCCCGGGAGCCGGCCTGTGCAGGCTCAGACCAGGGGCTGAGACCAAGGTCTGAGAGGGAGTCGAGGCTAGAATCAAAGGAAGTGGTCGGTAGCCGGCAAGTGAGTGTGTGCGAGCTTCCCCGTGCCTCGGTTTCCCCGGCTCTCAAAGAGGAATCACACTCTCTACTTGCCTTGGTGTGTTCTGTAAGCACATCAGGAAACAACACGTGCTAAGAGCCCAGCTCTGTTTCACAGGCTTTCATTTTCGGGATCTCTTCAGCCCTCACAGCTGCCCCACCAGGCAGGTACCGTTAACAGGCCCGCTTCTCACATAAGAATAGAGGCACAGAAAGATTGAATAACCTGCCAAAGGCGCGCAGCAGGCAAGTGGCAGAAGTGGGATTTGAACCGTGGCAATCTGGCACCTGGCTCAGTGCTCATAACTATCACGCTGGACTGTTTTGTGCCACATAAATATAAGTGCTCTGAATAGTCAGAAGTTCCACTTAAATGGACCCTTCCCAATGGGGTTGGGGTGGGGAGTACTGTGCACTGGGGATGTTAATGGCCCATGCCACAGAGCCCGGGACCATTTAGGGGGCGCCGAGGGAGCAGCCCTCCATGAGCATCAGACCAAAAGTTGGTGCATAGATATTCTGGCTTGCTCACCTCTTGGGTGGGACAACGCTAAGGTGTGCTCCCCAGCATCTCCCAGAGTTCCCAGTGGGACTGAGCCCCAGTTGCCCGGAGCAGTAAGCCACTCATGAGTCCACCCTTTATTGGCTGCCTTCCTTTCTCGTCTCACTCCCTCAACCCCATCAGTGCTCCCTAGATCTCCTCGCACGCAACTTAAACGCCACCCCTGTCTGAGTCTGCTTCTTGGGGAACCCAGGTGAGACAACTTACACCTTCTAAGGTGCTTTCTCATTATTTTGACTTAATAACCATCCTACAGAGTAGATAGGGCAGGTAATACAACCCCCTTTTACAGACGAGGGAACTGAACCTTCACACCATTCAGAGATAGACCCAAGATCGTATGGCTTGTAAGTGATGGAGCGGGATTCAAGCCTGGTTCTCCCGAATCTCAGAGTCTCAGACGAGTCTGTCACATGACCCTGAGGTTCCTTGGGATACTCATGTGATGCTGGACACAAGGCAGAGTGTCAAAGCACTTTCTACTGTCAACAAAAGGGTATTCGTGATCCCTGATGGACGCCGTCCATGACTGCAGAGAACCAACATCCTACCCAAACTTTGTGTGGTTTTTGTTTTTGTTTTGAGGGGAGGAGGGGCAGAGGGAAAGGAAGAGAGGGAATCTTAAACAGACTCCACACCCAGTGCGGAGCCAGACTCGGGGCTCGATCCGATGACTCTGAGATCATGACCTGAGCTGAAACCAAGAGTCGGACGCTTAACCCACTGAGCCACCTGGGCGCCCCTCCAAACTTTGTTGATTGCACACCTCATCCATAAAACATTTAGAGGTCCCCCACTGGATATACATACACTTGAAAATTACGTATGTGTACTTAGAAATTATATAAATATTTATCACTGTACTAATAGGATATATATATATACAAAATATGGTAAATTGGATTATTGGTTCCAATCCCTTACTCCCCTGTAGTAGTACTGTACATTCACATCCTTGCATCCTTGCCTAGGCCTCGTGGTGGCCAGTGTGTACTGCTCGAGCCTTTGACCTTGGGCTTGCATCTGTGACTTGCTTTGGCTAATACGGTGTTAGTAGATGTGACGCACGCAGAGGCTTGAGTTGGGCTAACCCCCTCTCTCCCTCTGTCTCTCTCTCTGTCTCTGTCTCCCTCTGTGTCTGTGTGTCTGTGTTTCTGATACCTCTTCTGGCCCTCCGTGGCTCGTCCTGTACACCACCCATGATATGGACATCCTATTTATGAGACCATTTCGCTAAGTTTGTGGGAATGTGGTGCATATTTATTGATTTATGCATTCAGTGACCATGAACTGGGCATGTCCTATGGGTGTAGGGTAACAATATTGGCTACCCTAGAACAGTCTTGGTTGTCTAGCTATAATTACTAACGACATCTTTTTTCTTCCGCGGAAGTGTCCCAGTTGGGACCACACATTCTTTGGTCACCCTCATCATATGCCAAGCCATGCGCAGGGTATGGGGAGCTAAGAGAGGCACATCCTCTGAGGGAGTGCAGGGTGGGGGCAAGAAGGCAGTGCCTCCAGGAGAATTGATGACCAGGCTGAGTCTTAGAGGCCAGAGCAGGACGAAGAAAGAGCAGGTGTGCAGACACGAGATTCTCAGGCCCAAAAGCATGGATGTAGCAGGTCCTGCACGGAGACAAAGCCGTAAATTTAGGAGGCGTGAGGGGTGGTGTTGGATCCATAGTTAGTAGCCTCGTTTGCCATTCTAAGGAGTTTGGCTTCTTCCTTGAAAGCTGGGGAAGGTCCTAAGGGGTATTCGCAGAGAAGGGGCATGATCAGATTTGCCTTTTCGTAAGATTATCCCAGCAATAACATAGCTTGGAAAGGGTCAGAGACTGGAGATTGGGGGGCCAAGTAGCAGCCTTTGCAACATTCCTGGTGAGAGCTGGTGCAGGCTTGCATGAAGACACGGTGGGGAGGCTGAGCGGCAGAAGCAGGGGGTGAGGTCTATGTGACTTGGTGACAGGCCAGCTGAGGAGAGGTGGGGGCCAGTCCTCCTGGTCGCTGACATTAACGACATCCCCTTGGTAGGAAGAGAGGCTCTGATCATTTCCTTGGCTTTTGTACAGTGATCTGAACTTGCCATCTCACTTGTATACAGCAACAGACAGGCCAACGAGTAAGCAAGAAGCCATGTGACCAGCAAGTGTGGTAGACATGGCCGACGCCCTGCCCACATCTCATCCCACCTGGGAAGCCGCTGCGGGAAAGTTCCCATGTGCCCCTCTCCCCTGTGATACCTCGCTGGCTCAGGCTCTTCTCTGGCCACGGGGACATGTGTGGCACATGCAGGGGCTGGCTGAAAAGGCCAGGGGATTAACACACAAGGAGTGGTCCTCCACACTGGGTTATACCCAGCCTCGGAAAACGGCCGCCCCAGGAAGGAGCCCTGATGCCCAGAGCACTAACCCACTTATTAGCACATTCTTGATCAGCTTTCTTCCCTCTTCTGCCTCATTGCTCACAGTGCTGCCTGAAATCATCTCCCAAATAAATTACTCGAACCTGAATGCTTGTCTCCAAGTCTGCTTTTGGAGAAAGCCATGCTAAGACACTGGTTGAGAGTTGGACTCTGCCTGGGATCGAGCCCCCGATCCGGCTCCCTGCTCAGTGGGGGGGGGGGGGGGGGGTCTCCCCCCCCCCCTTTCCCCCCCCCCCCTGCTCGTGCACACGTGCTCTCTCTCTCAAATAAATAAAATCTTAAAAAAAAAGAGTTGGACTCTGGCGCCAGACTTCCCGAATTTGAACACCAAGTGGCCTCTCACTATCTGTTTGTCTTCAGACAACTTCACTCTCTGGGCCTTGCGCCTCACTCTATTTGTCCATAAAATGCAAACAGTAATAGTGCCTTTCCCACAAGGTTATTGGAAGGATTAAATGAGTTACTATATGTGTAGTGCTTAGAATAATGCCTAGCCCATAGTAAGTGCTATTTGTGTGTTCAATATTATTTTTCATGTCAATCAATATTTATTGAATGTCTGTGGCCAAACAGTGTAATGGTTATAAAGACCAATAAGGCAGAGTCCCTGCCCTCATAATACTTATGAAATAACTCACCAGTATGTGTACTGGGCTTCATCAAATCTGAGATATATTTGCAAGTGTGAGGTGATTTATTTCAATCATCTGAAGGTTGAGACAAAGTTTCAGCGGGGTTGATCACTTTGTCCAAGGTCAAATTTGTCATTTGCTACAAAGCTAGCTCGAGAACTTGTGTCCCCAGAAGCCAGGCCAGGGTGCTTCCTCCTATACCACACTGCCACCTGATATCAGGCCGAGATATAACAGACGCACACATTGGTCTCCGACACATTTTCCCTGGATAATTTTTGCCATTTGTTTATTTTTAAAAATTGTTTTATTGGAGCCTAGTCAAACACACAACATTTCGTTAGTTTCAGATGTGCAACACAGTGATTCAGCTTCTCAACACATTATGCTGTGCTCTCTGCACCAGGTTAGCTATTATTATTATTATTATTATTACTGTTATTACTATTAACCCATTTGTTTCAACAAAATGCATTTTGCAATGTAAGATTAGGATGTCACATGCCTTCTGAGATGAATGGAAGGGAGACTTCCTCTGCAGCTATTGCCCCTTGATGTGTACTTCACATAATGGAATACCTGGTCAGGAAAGCAGAAATCAGTGAGGGCTTTCAGAGGGGATTTTTTTTTTTAAGATTTTATCTATTTGTCTGAGAGAGAGAGAGAGAGAGCACAAACAGGGGGATGGGCAGAGGGAGAGAGAGGAGCAGACTCCCCACTGAGCAGGGAGCCCGACGTGGGACTCGATCCCAGGACCCTGAGATCATGACCTGAGCCGAAGGCAGACGCTTAACCGACTGAGCCACCCAGGCACCCCTCAGAGGGGATTTAAAATGGCTGTTGGAAGGTTTAAAAGACGCCAAAGAAGAAGCTAAGTGAACCCAAAGGCAAGAAACTGCAGCAAGAGGCTCCCACCCCCAAGGCTAGGAGAACAAAAGGGAGGTGCTGAGCAAGGACTCTGGGGGGGGGTGTGGGAGGGACCACCACCTCAGGAGCTGAGACCCTGGAGGAGTGGACACAGCTCCTCCCAGAGACCCCCAGAGCAGAAGGAATCAACAGCAGGAGGAGAAAGAGAGGCAGGCACCGCTGCTTTCCACGTGCCACCCTCTGATCTCCTACAAATGCTTCCCTGTTTCCTTTGGACAGTTGCGGGGTGGGGGGGCGGTGTCTCATGGGCTGTCGTTGAGCCTTTGTTCTTTCCAGGAGAGAGTTTTCCTTTTCCTCTTCCTGGGACAGCCTATCCCTGAGCTCCCATTGGCAGAGTTGACCTTCCCCCTGAACATGTGCTCTGCCGACATACGTGTGATTTGGGCCCAAAGCCCCAGAGAGTCGGAGTTTGGTGTTTCCAATATGGCAACCGCCTGTCACATAGAGTCATCCTGGAGGGAAGCCTCGAGCCTGTGTTCTTTGATCTTAAGGCAAAATGAATATTCCAGCTTATGCCGACGGGTGGTTAGAGAAATCGTTTGGTCCACAGCTCTATAAAATTTAAGGTATGGAAGAGGAGCCATCTGCTTCTCAAAAGCCCACTTATCTTCGTGTGTTAACAGAGAATACACCAGATATTTTTCCTGGATTATCAGACACAACTCAGGCCAATTCAAGTGTTTAGTGCCAAGTGCACGCAAAATGTGTTCTAGACACTACAAAGGAGGGAGCCCCAGCTTCCAGAAAGGCTCAGTAGGATTGCACATGAACTACTGATTCATCATAATAATGATAATATAAACTAAGATTGATACAATACCTTGAAGGTTTCCATCCATAAAATGATGACCTCATTTTCTCATGATCATCCTGTGAAATAAGCAGTATCACCACTTTATAAAGAGGAAACTGAATTCAGAGGGGTTCGGTGACTTGCCCAAAGTTACACAGCAGCTATATACAGATTCTAGATTTAAATGTAGGGTTGAGTCCCAAAAGGAGCTCCTTGTACTCTGCCCCGTGGCACATGAATAAGCATGTAAATGAATGTGGAAAGAGTTAGGGCCCATGGGCAGCCAGAAATGGAGGAGGTCAGTGAGTGTACCAAGAAGTCAGTGGGGACCACCCTGAGACGGTAAGATCGGGGCTGCAGTCTGAGGAATGGACAGGATTTGGGAAGCCAGAGAGGAGAGCGCATGCATTGTAGTGAGAGATCTGGGTTCAAGAGCCGGAAGGGAGGGACCTCAACGATCACACAGCCGTGCCCCCACCCACAACAAAATGGAAACCCACCCCATGTAAGAGATTTGTGAAAGGCCCTCCAACTAGTTAAAAACAGAACTTAGACTAGGTCTCAGGGTTCCTGACCCTAGATCCGTTCGTGCTCTCCTGGCTCTTGGGTAGTGAATCGACTAGCACCAAATTTCTAATGAAGTATCAAGGTCATCATCTATTCTCTAGGATTTCTGGGATTCACATCCATGGATGGATCCTATTCCATCTCGTGGCGCACATCATGATGTCTGAGAGACTTCTCTCCCCTTTGTGCAGCGTGGGCCTTGGACACGATCAAACCTAGGTTTAGAGCTTACACCGGCAGTCACTTGCCACGTGACCTTGGATAAATTCTCCACCTCCCGAGGTTCTGTGCTCCCGTCTGTAGGCGAGGATAATAGAGCCATCTCCACGGGATGGCTGGGGGAATCAAATGGGGCACTACAAAGAAAAGTCATAGTAGGGACTCAGTAAATAGTAAGATTGCTGGGATGTTTTGGCAGTGAGGGTTCCGTTGCCATTAAACAATCAGAGAACCAAAAGGCGAAAACCTGAGAAAAAGAATAAAAAGAAAAATTGTCACATGCACTATATAACCGACCTGACATATTTACTGGAACTTGGGATTATGTAGTACATCACCGTGCAAGCACAGGCACCATTTCTCACGCTGTGAGGTAGACTTCTCTGGAACCCCTTTCACGCTGCACAGGGTATGGGAGTGATTTGCACGAGGTCTCCCAGCTGGTTAGTGATGGGGTCAGGACTCCCAGCCGGGCCTCTCCCCTTCCAAGCCCGAGCGCTTTCTACTGTGCTGATGAGAAAACGAAGCAGGGAATTGCCAAAGATTCTAGCGCAATCTGAGAGACAATTGCATGACCTGATCCAGGCTGCTGGGGAAAGTGAGGCGAGATGAGTTGCCTTCGGTACATTACAAAGGAGAGATCCAAGGAGAAAGGTAGGTTTTAGGCATTAGGGAGGGAAGAAAGTAGGTAGAGAGTGTGTATCTGGGTCTGTGTGTGTGTGTGTGTGTGTGTGTGTGTGTGTGTGTGTGTGTGTGTGAAAGACAGAGACGGAGACACTGAGCATCACCAGCTGGGCTTCCCAGGAAGCGAACTTGGAGACCGAGTTAGCAGATAGGAGGTTAGTTCGGGAGAGACCTTGGGATCTACATCTGGGGAAGGAGGGGAAGGAAGCAGTAGTGGGCAGATGGAGCTGGCCAGCCGCTGTGAAGCGGGCCTTGGCCAACCCCAGAGAGAACCTCTCAGCCAGAATGGGCCTTCCGAGATGGGTAGAGAAGGCCCTGCCTTTATAAGTCGCTGTCATTCAGCCACCGGATATGGGCTGCCCAGCAGGGGTGTGGCCTCGGGCCTGGTGCTCTGGGCCACCCACGGCATCCCTCCGGCCCTGACGGCTGGAGGGTGTCCACCCCCACTTCTGGCACCCCCAGCAGCTGGGCAACAAGCTCTTCCTAAGACGGGGGATCTTGGTGGCTCGTCAGTGGATCAGCCAAACATCACCTGTGTGAAAGTGTTTGCCTCTGAGCAGAAGGGCGGTTTGTAGGCCTGTGTTCTCTGTCCTCCCAGTTGGACTTGCCTTCCTGCACTGAATTCCGACCAGAGCCACTGACCCTCCAGCTTTATTTTCTGTGCCAGTCTGGGGAAGGGTGTGGACAGCAGAGCAGCTGAGAGCGCCAAGCTTGCCCAAAGAGGAGCCACCAGCCAGGGGCCCAGAGCTACCCGCCTGCCGCTGGTCAGGCCAGGGCCCTGAGTTGGAACTTGAGAGCAAATTGTGCGGGGCAGCCAAGTGTAGATGCAGGGACAGGAGAAGTCATGCAGCCAGAGAGTGGTTCGGGGACTTGAAACCCCAGGAAGACAGAGAGATATTGCGAGAGCAACAGAGACCGAGAGAGACGCACAGGCTCAATGAGACACGGAGAGAACCCTGTGGACAGACAGATTCCCAGAGGGAAAGGGGACGGAACGGGACAAGTCAGACAGGATCAAAGGGTGGTAGAGGGAGACCGAGGACACAGACAAAGGGAGGTGCAGAGAGAACAAATAGAAAAACAGAATGAGAAAGACAGCAAGACACAGAGTGAGGCCAGAAGTAGCAGAGAGAGGGGTCCTCAGCTTCTTCCCCTCTCTCAGGTGATGGCTTGGCTCCAGCTCTCTGAATCCATCCATTTAGGAGCTTCTGTTTGTAATTCAAATATCCAGCAAGTTTAATCTCCATATCTCGAGGCTGCAGCTGGAGGAAGATGGCCCTATGTAGGAGCCGACGGGGAACTTGAGAGAAAGAACAGAGCCCGCTGGGTTAAGGGGTCATGGCACATTGGAATCCAAAGGATGGACTTCGAGGGCCCCAGAGCCACTGGACTCCTGAGGTTATGAGTGAGAAAATGAGGAAGAATGAAACCACCCCGCCTTTTATTATTATTATTATTATTATTATTATTATTAGGAGAGATGATTGGACAGCAGTTGCTAAAAAATATTTGAATTATAAGGTGGGCAGTTGTTGTGTTTAAAGAAAATGACTTTCACGTGTCCCCCTCCGTTACCATCGGTGGTGAACTGTGCATGCGTCTGCCCCGCTTCCCCTGCCCCAATGAACCAGGCCCCACGGGATTATCTTTTTTATGGAGCCCCCTCCCCTCACCCCCTGCCACGCTTTCTTGGGGATCGGCTCTGTGACATGGGCAAGCATGAAGTAAGCAGAAGCTTAACAATCGTTCGCACGTTGGGGCTCGCCCTCTCGCACACTGCCTCTCGGGACCTAACTCCATGCTGGGAGGAACCCAGGCCGTAGGGAGGGGCCGTGCTCCACACCACAGTCCCTGCTGAGCTCCCAGCCCTGAGCCCCGGCCAACTGGCCAGCCACTGGCGCGAGCCCTCTTGGGGGTGGATCTTGCAGCCCCGGTCAAGCCACACCAGGGGACACTGCACGAAGTGGGGGTGGGCCTTCTCCAGCCAGCTCTGCTCAGACTGGGGAATCGTGAGCCTAATACATGAGTCCTGACGTTTGAAGCCACTATCGATCAGGACAGTTGGTCACCCAGCAGCGGTAGGGAGCTGGAACACTTCTTGGGCCTTTGGAAGAATCTGGTCCCGCTCCCTGGGTCTGGCGGAGTTCCTGCTTGTGTCCCCAGAAGGCCTCATGGGGATTCTTCCAGGCATTCAGTCGAGGGTCTTCAGGCCCAAGTCAGGGGAGGCAGAGGAACTGCTCACTAGCTTTCCAGCCTCACCTTAGCCGTGATGGCTGGGTTTGGTTCTCTGTGTCTGTGTCTTTTTGAATATAGGCTGTTTTTGCTCCCAAGATAAATATCTATTTGCATAGACAAATAAGGGCTGGCGAGATAGGAAGAGCCAGTTTAGGGAATAGTTCTATAGTTTGCTTGCTTATCAGGTACTTAGGGGTTTGAATGCATCAAGGTCCCAAACCTAAAGGTTAATGTTTTGACACGGAGAATCCATCAGTCAGGGGGTGAGCGTGGGGGGAGAGTTTGCATTAATTATTAGTCTGACTCTTAATTTAAATCAATGAAAATGCCAGAGTGACAGAGGTGTCTGGACTGAATAATAATCAGGAGGGCTGCCGCAGGCCTGAACAAAGATGTGTAGAAGAGGAATCCCACTACCGATTGTCCTAATGAGTTCAGTTCACTGAAGTTTGCAGAGGAGTGAACTGAAGATCAGAGACCAGGGATGCCTTGGCCCGAGTCACACAACTGGCAAGGGACAGAGAGAGCGGGACACCCAGGTCTTGTCACTCCGTCCGCAGCTGTCCTTCCGCCAGGCCCCGGTGCTTGGAAGCTCCATGCGAGTTAATTACGCGGATGTATTTCCACCCTCTGGGAGCAAGGCACCAAGCAGTTAGGCCCTTCCCTGGTGGGGAAGAGAACAGGATCGTTTGCGAGAACCTGGGTTCCTTTGCTCCGCAAGAGCTAGTCTAAAGTTCCCCTGGCAAGTCTTTTCTTTGAATTAAACAGTTCTATCTTCCTATGGTCCTTTAAAACATAGAAAGGCCCCAGGAAAGAGAGAGTTGTGAAAGTAATTCACATGTCACTATGAATGAGCAGAATTGGGTCACAGAGCCTGGGATCCCCAAGTGGAGTCCTTGCCTGGACAAACTCCCCTTGAGTTCCATAGCGAGGAAGTTAGCGACGCTGGGATTCGGACTCAGATCTGCCAGATCGCTAAGGCTGTGCGTGCTGCCCACCACCTCACACGGAGACCCGTGCCTCGCTGAGGACTGCGCCGAGTATGACGGGAGGAGAGGGGAAGCCGCAGGTCTAACTGCTTGGACGTCAGGGCCACCTGCACCATTAGAGGGGTAGGGGGCTGGTGAGAGGGTACCCGGCCTTGTTCACGGGAGGGCGTCCCAGTCAGAGGGAAGAGCTTGGGTAACGGCAGAGGAGGATGAAAGGATTGTCTGACTTCAGGAAACCAGGGCTGAATCATGACTGAAGCCAAGGGTACGAGGCCCTTCTGCCCAGGAAACTAAGCTAAAGCAGGCAGGGTGGCGCTAACAAAACCCACATCTCGTCGGAGCTGTGGGAAGGCTTTGGCACGTGTTAAGCAGAATGGTGTTCGAAAAGACATAGCTTTAAAGTCCAGCAGGCCCCGGTCTCGGACCCAGATTTCCTCCTGTTTCACAACAACATTAGGAGTTACTTGGTGTTTGCTGACCCCGGAATCTAAGCTCTCTGAGGTCAGCAACCGTGTCTTCTTGATCACTGCTGTGAGCATGGGATCTGGAGGTCTCTGGCATACAGTAGATGCTGGTGGGACACTGCTGGTTGCTCTTCCAAATCCATTCTCCCTCTCCTCCTTGGACACATAGGCAAGTGAAGACAGTATTTCCAGCCTCCTTTACAACCAGATGCAGCCATGCCACTAGGTTTTCCCCAGTGGAATGGGACAGGAAGATGCGGGCACAACTCTGCTTCACCTGCTTTGAAAAGCTGCTTGCCCCTGGGGTGTCCGGGTGGTGCCATCGGTTAAGTGTCCGACTCTTGGTTTCGGCTCCGGGAGTGATCTCGAGATCGTGAGATCGAGCCCCATGTCTGGCTCCATGCTGAGCGAGGAGACTGCTTAAGTTTCTCTCTCCTTCTCCTCTGCCCCTCGCCCTCTCTCTTTCTCTCTCTCTAAAATAAATAAATAAATCGTAAAAAAAAAAAAAAAGCTGCTTACCCTGAAATTTTCCTTTCACCTTCCCACCAGCTAGGACACGAACGTGCTCTGACCAGAGTGTGACCTCACGCATGACTGCCACACCCTAGTGAGTGGCAGAGCCTAAGAGCAAAGGATCTGGAATTCCTAAGGAACTACATGGAGCCAAGCTGCCCTATAAACCTGGACCACCGACCTTAGAAATGTTACAAGAGAGACAAATGAATTCTTCTGTTTTCTAAGTCGCGGCGCTAGCGGGGGACTTTTGATTACAGCACCTTATCCCTTGCCCAAACTACCACAATACTTAATACATATTTGGTGGATGCAAAAATGAAATAGATTCTTCTGTAAATGTTACAGGAATCTTATATTATTTCTCCAAAAAGACCATACCTTGAGTGCAGGGCCCTATCTTTGTTTCCTGTCCCAGAGCACCTGAGTTGGTGCCAGATTCTTACTGAAATGAGTTAAATAGACGAAAATCAGTTCTGATAAGATGAGTCTCCTAGACCAGCCATTTAATAGTCTGCTTTGCCAGAAGGGGAGAAGGACTAGCTCCCTAGACTGGTAACAGTTAAAAGAGTTTAGGGAGTGTTTGAGCCTCAGGAGTTACTGCGTGCGAAAGAAGTCAAGGTGCACGACAAAGGCGAAAACATCGTGGGTGACACTAGAAAATTTGCAGAATTACGGCTGCCAGAGAGTACGCATCGGCACTGCAGCTGAAGGGTCATGGGGGAGAAAGGGAACCCCTCTTTGTGGAGAGAAGCATCATGCATCAAATTTAACAACGTCGCCACATGCGCACGCATGCTTGTGCACACACGGCCCTGTTCTGCTGAGAACTCGTTAGTTACATCGGAGGTGACATATGGGTGGGTAATACAGTCTGGAGCCTAGGTTTCTTTAATTAACCAATAGCAATCAGGAATGAGAGCAATTCCAGCGGCATGGTAATTATCTGGAAGTTCTGGATGCCTGCAGGCTGCTCCTCAGGCCAGAAACCCAGCCAGCTCTGTCCCTGCGAAGGGCGCAGAGCCAAGGTCACGACTGCCATTTTCAACAGGTCTTTCTTCAAATAGGTTGAGATCACAGCCGATTGTTGTGGGCCATGATTTCCTCTGTGATGTGTGCAAGCTTGGGGGGGGGGTGAGCGAGCTGGATGGGGCATCCCACAGTGCCACAGTAGGGGACATGACAACTTGCTGGGACTCTAGGGACCAGATTCTGCAGGCACTGGGTGATGGGTGACCAGTGACTCGGGAGGTCAGTCCGAACTGGGGTTCTGTGGTTCAACAAGTGCTTACTGTATAACTAAGATATTCCAGCTTTGAGGCCAGAGCTCGGTGTTTAGGAAGCACTTTTCGACAGCTGAGAAGAAATGCAAAACAACCTTTTTTAATGCAGTGGTAGTATCCACTACAATTGTAAACTCCTTGGGAGTAGAGAGTGCGTTGTTGTTTTCATACTGGTATATCGCACAGGACCTACCCCATGCTCTGCAGGCAATAGGAGCTCAGTAAACGTCAAATCGAATTTCAGGGGGCGCCTGGGCGGCTCAGTCGGTTAAGTATCTACTTTCGGCTCAGGTCATGATCCCGGGGTCCTGGGATCGAGCCCCACATCGGGCTCCCTGATCAGCGGGGAGTCTGCTTCTCCCTCTCCCTCTGCCTCTCTCTCTGCTTATGCACGCGTGCTCTCTCTCTCTCTCTCTCTCTCTCTCTCAGTCTCTCTCTCTCTGAGAATTAAATAAATAAAATCTTAAAAAAAAAAGAAATGAATTTCAGTTCATAGAATGACGCCAACTAGACCAGCAATAGGTTGCTTTAAAAAGTATTTTGACGTAAACTGCTCAGAACGTCACCATGGATCTTTTGCCTGTAAACTGGTGCTTTTTAAAGTAAGAGAAGGGGCTTTTCCCTCTGGGAAATTGTTGAAATGTTTCCCTTCCAATCTGCTTACATTCCCCATTTGCTTGGCAAGCTCTCTTTTCCCTGATAATGCAAAAGTAAACAAACACCCGCCAGGCCACTCTCTGGATCATCACAAATTCCAAATAAGAACAATCTGAATTAATGAGGGTTTTTTCGTTGTTGTTGTTGTTTTTTTGTTTTTTTTTTTTTTTTTTACTGTTCTAAGTGAAGTTGAAAGATAAACAGCTCTCGTTTGTCTGGGCCGCAGGACAGTGTGCTCAGAACATTCCCAGGCTCGAGTCAGGACACTTAACATCACCGAGAGGTTGAACTGCCGGAGAGGAAAACAATAAGGTGGTTCTGGGTCCCTGAACTTCCAAAGAGAGCCTCAAGCATTAATTTGAACTTGGAAGGCGTTCGAGTCCTTGTTCCCGTCATAGGCTGTGCTCTCTGGAAGCAGCGGTAGGGTTTGTGGGGCACGATGTTTGGTGGAGATCAGCACTTGTGGAAGAGAAGGGAAGGAAGCAGGAGTGGGGGCCCAGCTGCCCTGCGCACCTGACTGAGGCTGAGCCAACCCAGTGGGGTGCTCTGGGCAAGGGTTGCCCCTGGAAAGACTTGCGTTGGACAGAAATGTCTGGCCCTTTATACTCCCCCACTGCTCAGTCTCAGGACGAAGCCCACCTCGGGCAAAGGCCTGACTTGGGGCTAGACAGCTCTTAGCAGCAGCTGGGATGCTCTGGGAAGGAGCTGAGAGCTGGAGGCAGTCTGCTGACCACATTCCTCACAGCTGGACAGCGAGACCTTCACTCGGAAGGGGAGCTGGCGGGGCATCTCTGCCTTTCGCAGACCCAGAGGCTGAATTGGTTCTCAGAGCTGCCCAGGGCTTCCTAGGCTGGCCCCACTCAGCCTGCCCTCTCAGTGAGCCCACGAGCTCCAGCCCGGACCACGAGGAAGCCTGTGGTCTCTCCCCACGGGGGTTTCTTCCTGCTCCTACCCTTTCTCAGCCCCTTATGATTTCTCCTTCTCTCTTTTGTGTATAATACTCATTTTAAAAAGGATCAGAATCAGTTCGTTGCTCCAGGCACCGGGTATTAACAAAGATCGGCACGGACTGGGCCCCGCTCTACTGATCTGAGAAGGATATGAGAGAGACCTGTGCACCGTATACTAACCTGTGAAAGTGACCAGTGACAGCCACCGCTAATCAGGTGTTTGCTGCGTGCCGAGCGCCGTTCTGAAAAGGCTGCCTGCACTAGCATCTGTTTCTCACGGCGAGCCCACGAGGTGGGTGCGATTACCAGCCCCATGTGGAGGCCCAGAGAGGTTAAGTCACCAGGTTGCTCACTATTACTGAGCTCGCAAGGGGTGGAGGAGGTTATGGATCCACATAACGCCACAGAGCCTAGCTTCAGAATCCGTTGTCTTAGCCCTTACACTGAGCTGTCTCCCCCGATTCTTTAATAGAGCTGACAACTGTTGTGACCACTTGGGATGGGCAGAAAGAGGCGTGGCTGACAGGCACAGACGCGCTGCGGACGACCTCCCTGAGGAAGAGGGTTTAGAAAGATGAGCAGATGGGCGAGGAAAGGAACGAGGCATTGCGGGCAGGAAAGCTGCACGCACAAGGCTTGGGAGAAATAGTCACAATTTAGAGGCAAGGATTTGAGGGCAAATAGTTTGCTTGGGAGACAATTCGAGAAAACATCCGGTGGGAGAGACAGGACGGGGAAGGCGGCCAGCGAAGGAGTGTTACCATGGTTGTTACCAGGGTGGGCAACCGGAGAGCAGTTCCTCTGGGGGCCTGTAGGCGGCAGGGGGGCACACTCCTCTGTTACCCCAACCCAGGGGCAAGAGAACTGGAGTATTTATCCGCTAGATCCTGTCAGGCACTGGCTAAGGCCTGCTTCCAAGGTCGGGAGGGAAGGGCGTGGGGGACATGGATTCCCTGGCTCCTCCCTCCAGCCATCTGTGCAGGCAGAGCAGGCTCCAGTGGCCAAAAGCCCTCAAGCAGAGATGCAGGTGCTGGCTGGCGGTTGGAAGTCGGCCCACGTGCACAAAAATGTTAAGCGTCAAAGGGGTCTGGTGGGGCTACAGGCAGGGTGTGCTAAGGAAACATTCTGGGGCTGGTGCAGGAAGTAGCTCTGTTAGAATGGGAAGAACAGGCCTCGCAATAGGTGGAACAAGGACCCCCCCACACACCCAAAGATGCCCCCATCCTGATCCCCAGACATGTGAATCTGTCACCTGATATGGCACAAGGGACTTGGCAGATGGGATGAAGTTTAGTATCATGAGACGGGAAGGGCATCCTGGATTGTCCAGGTGGGCCCAATGCTCTTGCAAGGGGCTCATACGAGGGAGGTGGGAGATCGGACTCTGTAGCAAGAGATGTGAGAGTGGAGGCAAGAGGTTGGAAAGGAAAAGGCCACGCAAGGGAAGGCCACGGGCCAAGGAATGCAAGTGGCTTCTAGAAGCTAGAAAAGGGAAGGAAACACATCCACCCCTCAGGGCCACCAGAAGGAACCAGCCCTGTCGGCACCTTAACTTAAGCCTCATGGGACTGATCTCAGACTTGGGACCTCCAGAACCGGAAGAGAATGCGCGTGTGCCATCTGAGCCCCCAAGTTTGTGGTCATCTGTCACAGCAGCCGGAGAAAACGTCCAGGCCTCTCCCGTCAGGCCACCGTGCACTCCACACAGACTCTGGCGTTTCCGTCATCACCTTGTATTTCTGTGGCACTTAAATTTAGAGACTTTTCCCTGTGGCACCTCAGGACAACCCTTTGGGGTAGGTAAGGAAAGTCTTGCCTCCATTCATTCTGAGAAACCGACTCTGAGAGAAGCCCAAGGGCTTTTCCCTGGGCTGCCCAGCACCTTGGTGGAGGAAAATGGCGGCTTGCTCTACAGCATTCTGCCCCACTCTTGGCTCTTTCATGGCCCGCATGCTGTGGGCCCGCTAACTCCAGAGCAGGCCTTTTGTTTCTCAAAGCCCACGCTCCAGCTGCAGCTCTGGCCAGAGCCTTTGGGCTACCACCTGGGAAGACTCTCAAGATGTCGCCACCTGAGGTCCCGTCCTTTGAAATCGTGCCCTTGGCCCAGACAGGGAGACAGCTGTGCTAGAACCACTCTCGGGGACGGTCTTAAACTGAACAGTCCCCTGAGCCCACTGTCTTTGACCTCCATTTGCTAACCTTCTTATGAGTTCACAGTATGACAAGATGGACCTTTCCTATTTTGATCTCCTTCATTTCACTCTGGGGTAGATGGACCGTTCCTATTTTGATCTTCTTCATTTTACTCTGGGATAGTGGCAGAAGGGGTAGGGCTATTCCTAACTCTGCTACTCGTCAGCTGAGAGATGGTGGGCAAGTTACATTACATCTCTGAGACTCAGTTTCCTGGTGAGACAACCATTTCTGGCTCACCTCACCAAGGGGCACAGTTGGGACTTAGCTCTGTAGAGTTACTTGAGGAAAAGCTCACCTCGAAGTGTTTTACCTGCCAATTGATAGGGCGCTTAAAATTTCACCATTAGATATTTAGTTCCTTATGGAGGTGACCTTCTAATTTTCAAGGGTCCCTTATGGAAATGAAAACACCCTGAGTGGTAGTTATACCTCAGGTTATGATGAGTTATCACTTTAACCCTGGATTATTGTATTGCTCTTTCTAGGCTTATCTTCTGCCTGAATTTAGAGAATAAGATAAAAAGGGCCTCTTTGGTAAGGAAGGTGGGGTGGGCTCCTTATGAAAAGAGGTAGGGAGGTGCCAAGGAAAATCTTCATATTACCCTACAATCTGGTCCTCAGCTGGTCTTCATAAGACGGAGCTCGAAACTCCATCTCGTGGGCTCAGTGACTCCCGTCTCTCAGCCAATGATCTGTTCTTGATGAGTGTTCCTTCCTTATTTTTTTTTCAGTGATTAATCAGTTGCATATAACACCCAGTGCTCATTACATCATGAGCCCTCCTTAAAGCCCATCACCCAGCCACCCCATCCCCTGCCCCCACTTCTCCAGCAACCCTCAGTTTGTTTCCTATGGTTAAGAGTCTCTCATGGCTTGCCTCCCTCTCTGATTTCTTGTTTTATTTTTCCCTCCCTATGATCCTCTGTTTTGTTTCTTAAATTCCACATGTGAGTGAAATCATGATAATTGTCTTTCTCTGACTGACTTATTTCACTTAGCATAATACCCTCTAGTTCCATCCACATCATTGCAAATGGCAAGATTTCATATTTCTGATGGCTGAGTAATATTCCATTGTGTATATATACCACACGGTGAGTGTTCCTTCCTAATCTGGCTTCATGGACACCCGTTTGTTACCCCAAGTGCCATTTTACAAAAACGTGGGTGTCTGAGGTGAAGGAGGGTCTGTGGAATAAAATCTCCTGGTAAATCTGGGGTCCCCTTCCCTGCATTCATGTACTCGAAAAGTCAAACCATAGAAGGAAGGTTTAGTTGGTGCCGTAGCTGGGGTCCCTGAGGCTAAAACAGGCTGAGGCCAACTTACTTGCTGATACTTTCTGAGGGAGGTGACCCAGGAGAACAGAAGTGAGGGGAAAAGAGAAGGGAGGCGGGGGAGCAAGGGAAATCAAGGCAAGGGGTGCACTTCGCAAGATGCACAGCTGATAACTCAGTCATGACGGACATCTTCGAAGGAGCTGTATACAATCCTTCTCCCCAGGCCACAGCATCATGAGTTTGGTTTGGAGCAAATAGTCCCTCAGCCCAAGGGCAACCCATCCCCGAAGGTCTCAAAGCACACTGTGCCCATAGCCTCCTTCTTCCTCTGGGAAGTTTGCAGAGTGATGGAGCAAACATTTGTGTGTTTCCTTTTGTGCTCTGGTACCCAAACTACTGTCATGAGAACACGCCTGGGCCAGCCAGCTAGAGGAAGAAACACATACGGAGGAGAGCCAAGTCACCCCAGTCCTACCAGGCCAAGCCGTTCTGGATCAGCTGACAACAAGCAGACCCTCGCACTCATGTGCCAAGGCCAGCAGAGCCGTCCAGCTGACCCACAGCTGGCTGCAGATGCATGAGATCAGGCCGGGCCAGCCCAGAATCGGTGAAACATACAGCCCTAGGAATGAAATAGAGGTTTGGTGTTATATGCCACCAAGAATTTTGGGGGGAGGTGTGGAGCGTTACCCAAAGTTATTGTGGCAGTAGCTGACTGATATCATTCCTTCAACCCCAAGTTCGGCTCTCCCTCTGAGTTCCCACAGGCTCTCTCTGTACCGGTTTCTCATTGGTCCAATGCTTTCATATACACAAGGGTCAACCTCCCAGACCCGACTGCAAACTCTTGAACGTTCAGGTTTACATTTCTCTGTTTCCTTACAGAATATTTAGCAACCGTACGGAGCACGTGGTAGACCTTCAAAATGCTGATGTGATTTCTCAGCGCCCCCAGCATGGAGTATTTGCATTAATTTCCAGGGCCACTGCTATTTGCTTTTTAGAATATGAGCACCAGAAGAGCACTTAGGGAGCATCGAACTCCTTCCTTTTACAGATTCGAAAAGCGAGGCTCGGGGAGATCAAATGACTCGTCTCTGGCCCCATGGCTGGCTAGAAACAGAGCTAGACATAGTGGCCGGGCCTCCTGGCTGTGCGACCTGTGTTCCTTCCCTCCACATCTGGGCCAGATCCACAACTGATGGACGGGGGCTGCCTGGCACCGGTGTGCTAAGAAGGACTCTGAGCCCAGATCTGGGCACAGTGGAGGAGGGTCCCATGATCAATTAGCCCCAGCTTCCAGGGGTGAGGAAGAAGGGAGCAGGGGTAGAGCCATCATATGGCCATCATCCCCGCTCCGTCTGGCTGCTTCTCAGAAACGCACGGGCTTCTATGTATCGCAAAAGATGCCGCTTTGTTTATTTCATCCCCATTTTGTTCATGGTTTGAAGTTCACTTCCGAGAGGCCTCCAAAGGCACTGGTTGACTCCTTTCTGCACGCCCCCAAGATCAGCAATCCCTTCCCCTTGCTGCAAGTCTGCTCCTCGTGATGCCGTTCCAGGTGCTGAGCACCCAGACGTGGAGCACCAAACCAAGGGAAGGCTGCAGACCCGAAAAACCAATGTCAGAACCGGGCACCAAATTAAGAGCATAGACGCTGGAGAACAGCTGTTGACTCTTTTCCCTGCCTGCCCCTAAAAGCTAGGTTTCCCTTGCCTCCATCAGTGTCATTCATCCCCAGGTTAAGGGGCAGGGACATCACTGAAGGCAGCACAATTCGCCTTGACGCGCCGCTAAGGGAGTCAGGCCTACCTTGGAGCCGCCGGTAGAGAAATCCTGCGCGAGTAGGAGGGAATGAGGGCTGTATTTTCCTTTTCTTCTCCCCAGGAAAATCGAAAGGCCCTTTCTCAGCTTCCTCTCCTTGCATGGGCCTCAACTCTAGGTCACCTCCTCAGGGAAACCCTCCCTGATGCCCGCTATGGGGTCAGGGGCCCCATGACACGTTCTCACGCCCCTTATGTTCTTCTCCAGGGGCAGCGTATTTCACTGAATCTGCCATCCATCAGTTCTAAGACCTACCAATACTTTATGTACCCATCAGAAAAAAATGTGCCACCATTGAAACAATACTGCTTAGAATTTTTATTGTATAGTTGTTAAAAGAGCACTCGGAAATTTATTTAGAGAGATTTGTATGATATAGCCCTCTTGTGCAAAGGAAAATATACTCAGAATTAACGGGCTGAGGTAATAATCCTTCACCTTCTTCCCACCGAAAAATTTGGATATTTGGACTCACTCGGTGACTCGGATTCATCGAGGCCCAGGCGACGCCACTCAGTGTGGGCCTCACACTTTTTTTTTTTTTAAAGATTTTATTTATTTATTTGAGAGAGAGAGAATGAGAGAGAGAGAGCACGAGAGGGAAGAGGGCCAGAGGGAGAAGCAGACTCCCTGCTGAGCAGGGAGCCCGATGTAGGACTCGATCCCGGGACTCCAGGATCATGACCTGAGCCGAAGGCAGTCGCTTAACCAACTGAGCCACCCAGGCGCCCTGGGCCTCACACTCTTAGCCTCATACCACCTCCACTCCTCGCTCGCCAGCCACCTGTTGGTGTCACCAGGCCCTGCACCTCCTGCGCTCGTGCTGACAAAAGGCTTTTACATAGTCTCACACATGCCATCTCCACACAAGACGCTTCAGGGGAGGAGGACTGGACTGATTTTGAGCCCCCTCTTGTGAATGTGGATTTTGAAGCTCAGAGCCACGAAGCCACAGGGTCCAGTTTACAAGGGAAGGTAACGGGCAGGTGCAAGGCCCCAGAGAATCTGATTCCTGGTAAACTGAGTCACGGAAGAGGTTAGTTCTTGCAGTCGGGCCTTGCAGGGACAGAGACCAAGGTTGGAATGTCAGCTCCGTGATTCCCTAAGCTGTGGGAACTTGGGGCCGTGGCTCGCCCTCCTTGGGTCTGTTTCCTCATCGGAAAACTGGGGACATCCGACTGTTTCACAGGTCCGTTGTGAAAAGTCAGTAAGTCAGTGCTGGGAGCGAGATGAGCACAGTGCCTGGCCCATAGCGAGTGCACAACAGCGGTTAACTACAATTATTATCGCAGCATTATACGCACAGGGGTCAATGCTTCCTATGGTGGGATACACCTTAGCAGAAGAGAGAGTCCACAGACATAAATGAATACAATACAAGAGAAGGGCCAACGAATGCTGGGGTAGACCAGCACAGTGCTCTGGAGGAAGAGGGAAGGGCAGTGTCAATTTGACTGAAGGCATCTGGGAAGTCTTCAGGGCCGGATGTGGCATTTGAAGGTGGAAACAGAGTGACCTTCCATTAGGGACAGGGGGACCGCATGAGCCACATGGAGACGCCTGCACGCATGAGGTATAGTCTCCCAATAGTGGAGTGTTCACTTTAGCTAGAAAATAAAATAAGGCAGAATGAAGAATCAATCTGAGTCTTATTCTGTGGGAGAAAGGAAGTCACTGGAAGATCACCAGCAAGGGAATGTTTTGCTCAGGGTTGCCCTTTAGAAAGGCAACTTCTTGGCAGGGTCTGTATAGGATGACGCAATGGGGGCCAAGGAACCATTTCCATAGCCCTGATGAGAGGTTTTGAGGGCCCGGTCTCAGGCAGGACTGGGGAACGAACACAAAGACCAATCAATCTGAGCCACCCTGTAGAGGGAGACCCAGGGGATTATGTGGTTCTTCACTGGGTGGCCAAGGCAGGCCATGGGAGCGGTCGAGCAAGTCTCTCCATATGTCAGAGTCCCAACAGCTGGGGCCATGTGGGAGGAGGAACAGAGCTCTTGTGGTGTGGATTTGGGTTTCAGAGAAGGGGCCAAGGTGGGGAGTGGAGGCTCGGGCCCAGAGAAGGACTATAATAAAAAAGGAGAGGGTGTGAGAGAAGCGAGGTCAGGCCTTGCACGGGGCTCCAGGTTCTTAAGTCAGTCGGTAAGATCACAGGGGGTCAAAATCCCTCCCAGAGGCAACGTATTGGAGAGAAGCTCGCGATCTTTCTAGAAGTTTGACAGAACCGCCATCCCCACACTGCTGGAAGGGATCCCTCCTTCTTTCATGGTCTACCAGATACACCAGGTGGTTTGCACCGTCACTTTTCAAATGAGAGTCCTATGCAGTGGAAAAAGACTGTCACATCAGAAGAGAGGGAGATGCAGAAAGCAAAGATGACCGCCACACCCCAGGTGATCAGCGTGGAGGCACGCACACCACTTAGATCGTTCACCCTCTCTCTCACACATGCACAGAGCCACGGTTTAATTTGCTTAGGTAACATGTGTTTGTCATGTGACTCCTCTGCATTTACACAAGCCTCTTTAATCGGGTGTGGAAGGTTGTAGGAGCACTAGAGAAGGCAGGCCCTGCCTTTGAGAAATTCTCAGTTTAGGTGGGATTGGCCTAAGATGTCATGATGTGGAAGAACCCCAGGGTTAGTGGTGGACATGAAATTGCATTCTGTTCTACAAATACAAAGTTATCAAAGAATTTTATAGACGCTCAAATACCATGGTTGTATTGAGGGAATGAGTTACGAGGTGAGTCCTGATCCAGGTCACGAAAGAAAAAGACAAGTTAGAGCAACAGAAAGGAGTGAAGAAGGTGCTCCAGGTAAGACACAGAGATTAAACTGATTGCAGTAGCTCACTGGAGCACAATTAATATATCAGAATTGTGTTCCATTGCAAATAAGAAAGTGTCCAAGTAGCAACAGCTTACAGAAATAAGGGTTAGTTTCGTATCACAAGAAATCTACAAGTTGGCAGTTGCTCATGTTGATTCAGTCACCCAAAGATGTCAGAGATGGAATCTTTGCCACTTTCTTAGCCTGTCCCTCATTTTTGGTCCCAAAATAGCTGCTTAGCTCCAGCCTTCACATCTGCATCTGCATTCAAGATAGGAGAAAGAGGGAAGGTGATGCCAACTATTTTAGTTTGGGTTCCTCCAAAAGCAGATCCTGAAACAAAGACTTGAGTGCACATTGTTTATTTGGCAACTGAAAAGCAGAAAAGGAAGCAAGGAGAGTGAGAGAGGAAAGGAAAAAAGATAATATAAAGGTGCACCAAGGAGGCACCGTCTTGGGCAACAGAGGCTCTGTTCCACCTGGACCTCCAGAGAAGTGTCCACAATGACTCCCAAAATTGTACCCCTGAAGGACAAGTGGCTGGAGCATCTGCCCACCGGGCCCTGTCCACTGGTTGAAGGTTGACCCCAAAGGCATGAACCGCACACCTCCAGGCTTTGCTTGGGTGCAGGCCCAGTGAGCCTACAGTGTCTGAGAAGCCCTGAAACAGAGAGCAGGGTGATGCATGGTGCCCACTTAAAGTCGGTTGTTGTATTGGCGAAGTGAGTCCAAACAACACGACACAGTCCACTGTTTCACTGCGGCAGCCAAGGTTGAAATCACAGGGGGTGGGAGGGGGTGGCTGAGGGCATGCATCTGGGGTGCCACAGCTCTCTGCCCCAGTGGCAGCCCTCCCGGTGTCTGACTGGCCAGCACTGCAGCACGTGGCCACTGCCAACTGAAAGAGAGGCTGGGAAGTGAGCCTCCTTGGTCCTCCAGCCTCTAGGATGGAGGCCAGGAGGGAACAGACTCAGTGCAAAGACTATGGACAGGAAAATGGTAAGATTTCAGGTCCTCAGAGGCAATGCCCGATTAGATCATCCACCCTGAATGCGTCTGAGAAAGGACCCGAGTCCTGGGTAGAGTGAGACTCTTGGCCTCCCAGTTCTGCAGCTGGGGCAGAACTGGGGTTTGAACCAGGCCTTCCAGCTCTAGAGATCTTTCCCGTCTCTCCATAATCAGCCTCGGGCTGCAGAAGAATGCCTGGCCTGGAGAGCTGTTAAAAACCAGAAAGGAAAGGAAAGAGAAAAGCTCCTGCATCACCAAGGTAGGGTCTGTTGTCACAAGACCCGGAACAATAAGCCCAGGCATTTGGACTCACTCCAAGGGGCAATGGGGAGCCATTGTAGAATCTTAAACAGGGGCATGGCAATTTGAGTTGCTCGTAGGTAGATATTATATAAATATAAGGGGTTATTTCTCTGTTGATTGCGGCTGCTGATTCAGCCAAGGGGAAATGGAGTTCTGGACAGGCTTGCACCTCCAGCCGTGACTGCAGGTGCTCTTGAGGGGAGGTGCAGGCTGCCGTCTGACATTCTCAAAAGGCCCCTGCTCTCCCGAGAATGGCTTGATGCTTATTGCTAATAACAAGGCTGGCAGCCAGCTGTAGCTTTCACTCAAAATTCTCCAGCTTTCAGTAATCAGAGCCAGGCCTGGGTTGTTCCTTGGCCCTCGACTGCAAAAGGAATTTCCTTTATTTTTGAACATGGGGAGAATAAAGAGAAGTACAAGTTGTTTTATAAGACAAGTGGGGCAGCAATTGGAAATAGGCATTTAGGCATCTCGTAGGGATTAACATCAGGACTCATTTAAGGGCTTGGAGTGTTAATAAGGATGAGATGTATTTATTTTTCCCTGGGTTCTTTTTAGGAATCCCTGGGCAACGTTCTGGAATTGATCTACGCTGGTTCAAATTTCACGCATCCCCCCATTTTCCATGCTGACTCTCCCACCCCTCTTTTGATTGAGTTGCACTTCCTAGTAACGTGGAGAAAGTGCCCCGTCCAGGGCGCGGAACTGGGCAGAATTGGTAAGCTGAAATATTGTTCATTGGATTGAAGCGGCTCAGCAAACAAAATGGCCTTCTTTTACCTAGGGAATCTGGTTTGAAAATTGGACATTAAGTTACACTTCTAATTGAAATGAATTTGATGGTTTCAGAACAGTCCCCAGTGATCCCAGCCCACATCATAAAAACCACCATAGGCAAATTGGCACCATTCAGCCTTGGCTCCAACAGGCTAGGGAGTAAAAGAAGATGTAAACTGAATTTGCGGTTGCTTTTATCTCCAGATAGACAGGCTGAGGGAAGCTTCCAGAGGAGAATTCTTGGGTCAGATTACATCATTTTCCTGACAGTCTGGGAGGCAGTGTGGTATAGTAGGAAAGCACTAGGTTAAGACTCTAGTCTTGTCTCTGTCAGAATTGACGTTGTGTTCTTTGGTGAGTCGTTAAAAAAAAAAAAAAATCCTTCCGTGCCTCAGTTTCCTCTTCTGCAAAATGGGGATAATGGCCTCACCGTGGCTCATGGGTCCGGTGTTGGGTTCAGGCACTGAGTGGTTTGCCCCATGACCTGAGGCGGCCCTCAGAACCGAGGGCTTCTGATCGACGGACCAATACACGTTTTGCACTCTTTCAGCTGACAGCCAAAGGACAAGCTGCTTGTCCTCCCGTGAAACTCAGCTGTGAGGTCAGATGAGCTCAATGCAAAGGACAGGGACAAGACAACAAGTATTTAGAATCCTCTCTCCAACCATGTCAGGTCGACTGTGATAGTCCCACTTGACAGTGAAGAAGAGTGAGGCCCGGCAAGGTCACGCAGCTTAGCCAAGGTCAGCTAGCCGGGACATTACTGACTAGAAACGACACATGCCAAAACCTCCCTTCCTGCTCTCCTGTATCTTTAATCACTGTTCTAAGAGGAAATAGCGAAAATGAATAAGACCCTGTCCCAGCTTTGGAGACGTTCACAGTTTTGTCACAGAGGTGATTATGGACACAGAAATATATGTGCACGAGCTGAGGAAAGATCCAAGAAAACATAAACACAATTACCTTTAGGGAGTAGAAGTGCGGCTGGAGAGGGAAGGGAAGGGGAGTGTATTTGTCAGCTATTGCTGCCATAAAGAACAACCCCGAACGTCAGTGACTCAAAACAATTCTTACTCACTTATACACGGGTTGGCTGATCTGGCCTGGACTCCGCAGGGAAGCCCTGCTTTGGGCTGGGTTCAGGTCTGCGAGTCATGGGCCAACTGAAAGGGCTGCCATTTCAGGGGGAAGCTCTTCTTACCGTAATGTCAGAGACACAGGAGAAAAAGTGCGACCACACGAGCACATTTCAAGGTGATGCTGGCTTCATCTTTGCTAGCATCTCATTGGCCGAAGCAGGTCACATGGCTAAGCCCCAAAGTCAAGGGACGGAGCAAAGGGGAGGGAGGGATACAGAAGGGGTGAAGAATTGGGTCCAGTAATCGAATCTACCCCCAGAGAGCTGCAGTTTTTACAGCAAAATATCTGCATTATTAATTTTTAAATAAGCATGCATTCTTTTTTAATACAAATCCTCATTCAAAACAAAATACTACCATGCAAAACCTATTCCAGGAAGATTAGAATAGATATTCCCTGTGGGGACATAACCCAAGGTGATGTTTCCCAGCCATCTCCCTCAACACACACACACACACACACACACGCACACACGCACACACGCACTCATGCGTGCACACACACGCTGCAGTCGAGCAGTTGCGGTAATGTAAGTGTGGCCCCAGTGCAATGGGAGCCCGTATGAGAGGTATTTTTCATTCATTCAACAAATATCCATTTAGTATTATCATGTGCCTAGGCTTTGGAAACAAAGGGAAGAACAAAACCAGTCAGATCACAGCCATCATGGAACTCAAAAGTCTAGTGGTGAAAATAGACCGAGCAAGTACTGCCAGAATGAATTCTTGAAGGAGGGACAGGGAAGCTACAGAAACAATCAAGAAGAGAATCTCATGTAGACTGGGGTTCTGACCGAGATTCCTAAAGGTTGTGGCCCGATACCTTTCCTTTCTTAATAGTCAAAATCCCAATTTTACCTAACCATGTGGCTACCCAGGATAAAGAGATTTTCCAGGGTTCCTTGCAGCTAGCGATGACTACTAAGTTCTGGCCGATAGACACAAGTGCAAATGGTGGACACAACATCTAGGAAGCACCCTTACAGGGTGGAGGCATGCCCTTCTTGGCCGCCTCATTTTTCCTGCTGGCTGGAGTATGAATGCGATAACTAGAGCCAGACCAGCCATCTTGGACCATGAAGTGCCCTCGAGAATGCAGACCACGCAAGATAAAATAAGATAGAAGGAGCCTGGGTCCCCTGAGGATTTCTTGGAGGAACAGGGCCAAACGTACCCTGCCCCACCTACCTCTGGGCATTTGCGTGAGTGAGAAACACCCCTTGACCTTGTTCGCTGTTATGTTGAGCTTCTGTTACTTGCAAATGAAATCTGTCCTAACAGATAAAGGGGTTCAGGGGCAGATCTCCCTGCCAAAGTGAGATTAAGTTGATAGCTGAACGATGAGTGGACAGAAGGCATGGGTTAGTCTGTTCCAGGCAGAGAGAACATGTGCAAAGGCCCAGAGGTTGAAGACCATGAGAGCTCAGGGCAGGTGTGGAGGGGAGGGAAAGGGACGGTCAAGGATTGCCCTCGTGAGCTTCAATCTCTTTCAGTGACCCACACTTCGGCTCCTTCCCCCTCTCCGCCTGTCTTTCTCCTACCCTCTTCCCCCAAAATTCCCTCCCTTCTCCCTCGGTGCCCTCACCCCTCCTTCTTTGCCCTCCTTTCTTCCTTACTCGTTTTTGACAACTATTGGTTGAGTACCTGCTACGCGTGCCAGGCAGTGTTCCAGGCTCTGGGCACACAGTGTCGTGGGGCTGACAGTCTTTTGGAGGGACAGATGTTATCTAGAGAGGAGGGGGTGAGAGGACGAGTGTGCATTGACCTTGTGCAGCAGACATGGAGAAGCCCTGGTCAGATCCCCCTTCCAAAAAGGACTCCCTGCCCGAGTACAGGATTCCCGCTTAGCTGCTCGTCTCCAGCTGTCGGCTTCCTGCGGGTTGGCCTCAGCTTTTGAGCTGAGCTCACACGCCTCTCAGGGTGGCCCTGACCCACAGCCAAACAAGGGTGCTGGTGCTCAAGGCTGGGCCTTTCTGTCCAATGCGGGACTCCCTGGGTGCACACTCTTGGCTCGGGGCTCCCGGTGGGATCTGCGTTGCCCTCCTCCACGACGATAAGTATGGGTGGAAAAGGAACAGGATGGGGCTGAGAATCGCGAGGCCCGCAGTGGACAGGTGGGTTCCGGGACTGTTGGACAGATGAGTCAGCTCTGGCTGTGAGACACACATTTGGAAGTCTTCGTGCTGGGGGCACTGGAAGCCCTGGCAGCTGACAGGGAGTTTTAGGGAACTGTCACGTTCCCTCTAGTCTACCTGCTATGTCGTCTCACCCCTCCACTCTCAAGAGCTCCTAAAACCCTATTTCCTTCCAGAAAGTCTTCCCATGTGGAAAGGAGACAGCGTGTGCTCCGGGCTTGCCCAGCCCTGCCCTTTCTGCTTCAGGGATTTCAAGGCACTCGAGCTCCCTTGTCCTTCAGTCAAAGTGCCCTTGTCTGATGAGTCTTTCCTGTAATTGCTGGGCGCCCCCCCCCCAATAGACAGGCACCTCCGCCCCGCCCCGCACTGTGCTGGGGATCAGCCACTGCAGAGGAGGAAGGGGTGCCTGCTCCAGCAACCTGGGGACCTGGCTCTCCTTCTGCCTGCCTAGCTCTCCAACGCTGCGCATAAAACACTCTGCCCGCTAATGTCTAGACTGCACATCGTAGCTCCACAGTAAAAGTGTGTTGGATGTATGAGGTCATTTTATCATTGGGTTGCCCGATCAGCGTGTCTGTCATAAAGCCCATCTCTTCGATTTTACCTTTCAGCATAGATGAAAACAAGCTGGCCATTATTTTCCAGACAAGTACTTGTCAAGTGCAAGTTCCTCCCGGAGAAGTCACTGGCCACAGAGCGAAAAGCGTGGGAACAGAGGCCCATCTTTCTCATCTGTGTGAGACGGGATGGCAATCCCCACGCCCCACGCCTTATGATGAACTCGGTCTGAGGAACAAGCACACGTCTCCAGCCCGATTAGGCTTTTACCTTCCCAGAGAGACAGGGGGGCTTACACACCATAAACCCCAGCCCGACCCAAGTCCTGGTGGAATGGAATAATCCCAGTTCCCCTCATTTTTCCTTAGATACATCTTGCAGCCAAACATTTGATGCCTGCGGGCCTTGGGAACTGGCATTGATCCAGAGATAACAAGCAGTATGCGAGACATTTGTCACACTCTGGCCACCTGCACCTCTTCCCTCTTCTGCAGCCCACTATTTTGCTTGGGGGAGTTTGCTCTTCCTGGTTATGTGGGGGGTGGGGGGTAGTAATCAAGGGGCCTGCCCACTCCCTGTGGAAGCCACTGAGCTCTCTCCTTCACCACCCTAATCCATTAAAAGGTGGGCAGGTGACCGAATCTTCTGGAAGGACCTGGAATGGGGGGCAGGCGGTCGCGAAACCAAAAGAGGACCCCGGGGAGATCGATTTGCCCCAGCCACGGTGCCTCGTCCCGGCCTCGACGGTGCCGGCTGCCCAGCTGGGCTCCTGCCCGCCTTCATTGATCTAAGCTCCCGATCTCATGCCATAACACCCCCTTTTGCCCCGGGGAGCCAGAAGTCCGTCTCTGTCACTTGCGACCACAAAATTTTGAACTGATACAGGCAATTTCTGAAAGGGGCACTATGTTATCATTAATACCCAGCATCGCTGAAGAGGGAGGATTAATTAGTGCGAACCTTCTTACTTCACCTATCTTTGGGGCAGTCCACAGAGGATTTCTCCCTGAGCCACTAATGAATTTTGCAACTGTCACAAAACAATGCAAATAAGTAGGACCCACATCTGCTGAACACCGTCATGAGGTCAAACTGTGTGTAAATAAATGCTTGCTTCAAGGAGAGGGTAAATCCTAAGGTGAGGAGTGACAGGGCTTTGTTTGCATAAACCCAGCAAGGTATTATGGGTAGGATATTAATTAAATCATGCTCCTGGGCCTCACGGAGCCCCAGCTCAACGGCTTCAGCTTGTTGACAAACCGAACGCAGGGCCCCCGGAGAGAGCACTAACATTTTGATGAACAGGGTTTGTTGGGGGTGATGTTTCCTAACTAGCATTTTAATATCGTTTTTGATGCTTTATCTGAGCGACCGAGAAAGAATGTTCAGATAAAAGAGAGGGGCCAACATCAAATGTCCAGAAGATGAACTTTTCCATCTCATCTTGGTCCACTAGAATTGTTTTCCGGGAAGGATTTGTTGCTGCCCCCACCCTGCCCCGGGGCCTTCCTGCACTCCCCCATCTCACCCACCCCCTCTCACCCCCCCACCCCCGCCCCTGTTGCACACACAGCTGGGAGAATATCTCTGAATAAGGCCAAAGGTGCCTGAGGTTTAAACGAAGTTTTAATGATTCTGAGAGCCTGCTGAAGACCCCTTCAGTCCGTCCTTTTGTTCTTCCTTCCGTTTTGAAGAAATTAACCTGATGGCAGGTACTGTACCATCTTCACAAAAAGGGCTTTCATTTTAAGGTTGAAATAAAAGAACCCATCTCAGCTGGAGTGCAAGGTTGGTCATTGAAAAACTCTCTGTGGCCACCAGATGTGCCACTCTCTGAGAGACTCTGACTGGGGACGTTCAGGCTCCTTGTAATTGACTAATGACCCCGGTCCACCCATCCCAACCATTCCCGCCTGCATTTACACTACATGGCCCCTTGCAGCTCAAAATTTCATGCTTCATTTGAGGATTATAAAGCCTCTTTTATTGGCGAATATGCAGACAAATATGAACTAATTAATGCTCCCACCATCCCCCTGGGAGTGTGCGATCATCCTGTGACCCACCCCCTTCCCTGGCGCTCCCTGACTTAGGCTGGTGTCCCTGCTTCGCCCCTTCCCTCCCCTCACCACCCCCAGTGGGCAATTCTCAAGCCCATTTCCTCCAAACTACGTTAAGAATCTGCCCACTTCGTACCACCTCTGCTCTCCCAACTGGCTGCTTGCCTTGACTACAGAACCAGACCCCCACTTCCTCTTGCACTCCCTCCATTCAGCTACCCAGTTCTCTAACCCAGCAAGTAGAGGGAGATTTTTTTTTTTAAGATTGTATTTATTTATTTTAGAGAGAGAGAGAGAGCATTCGGGGGGGGCGGAGGGAGAGGAACAAGCAGACGCTGTGCTGAATGTGTAGCCCCACACGGACCTCGATCTCACGACCCTGAGATCATGACCTGAGTGGAAATCAAGAGTGGCACACTCAACAGACTGAGCCACCAAGGCGCCTCTAGAGGGAGAGTTCTAAGACATAAATCTGGAAAAGTCTGTTCTCACCTAAAGACATGCAGTGAACTCCCTGCAAACTCCTCCCTGCTATTCCCCAGCCTCCTCCAACATTGATCTCTCTCCCTCTCCCTCTGCCCCTCCCCCCCACTCACGTCCTCTCTCTATATATAAATAAATAAAATCTTTAAAAAAATTCTCTTCCTCAGCCTCACCAGCCACATTTGAAGGGCTCAATAGCCACACGTGACTAGTGGCTGCTGTACTGGACAGCACAGAGAGAGCATTTCTGTCATCAGAGAAAGTTCTATCGGATAGGGCTCAGAGAGAAAGAGTACAGTCTGGCCCGGCCCTTTAGTAGATGACCCTGGGCAAATTTCCTCACCTCCCTGAGCTTCCTTCCCCTTTCCTGTAAGATGGGGATAATCACACCTGCCTCACAGGAATTTTCTGTGTGAGAGAATTGAGGAAGGCCGTGTCGGGGGTCAGGGGGGAGACGGGGCACGCTAACAACACACCAGCGCTCTGCTTCTCATGCAAAGGCCATTCCTGGCCTCCCCCAAAGGGAACTGGCTCCTCAGCCACTCAACCCTGAGAACTACTTCAGCTCTTCTTCTCACCAGAATCCTTCCCCTACTTCCTCCCCAGCTGTTTTCCCCGCAGCTGTTGGGACTGTTCCTCTTGCCTGTTTTGCCAGGACAGATTCCCCAGTCTCCCTGTCTGTAGCATTTGGCTTGGGTGTTTTGTCAGCAATGCCCAGCCCCAGTCCTGAGCTTCCTGCTGTCTCTCTTGCCTCTCCGTAACTCCCACACCCACGTTAACTCAGTGTCGTCGGCCTTTCTCAGCTCCCAGCAAACCCAGTCAACCACGCCATGGAAGATCGGCCTGACCTTGGTTCTTGATGGTGCTGCAGACACTTTGAGGTGTGACCATGACACCCATTCAAGCCCCCGGATCAAGTGGCAGCAACTTTCCCTGAGGAGTTCCCCAGACTAACTCTCAGCTGTCCCCTGTGGTCCCACTGGGACCTGTGGAACATGGTGTCACCTTACACAACACCAGGGAGTCGAGGATGGCTCCACATGCTAGCTTCATTGCGTTTTTCTCTCTGTCAGCCTGTGGCCAACTCTGATTTTCAAAGGCAACGACACCAGTATATCCCCTCCCATGTGATCTTTTTGCAATATGAAGTTCACACTCATTCTTCAGGAAATGGGGCCCGTGTTCTCTCCCCTTGAATCCGGGAAGGCCAATGATTATGGGCAAAAGTGATGCCGTATGACTTCCAAGGCCCTAAAAGAACCAGCCTGGCCCTGGTCAGAGGCTCGCCTTTGGAGTTCTGCCACCATGTAGTGAGGAAGTCCAGCTCCCGTGGGGAGACCACATGTAGGGATGACAACCCCACTGAGTTCCCAGCCAATAACCAGCACCAAGTGGCAGATATGTGAGTGAGTGAGCCTTCATGATTCCAGACCCCAGTTTTCAAGCTCTCCCAGCTGATGCTTCATGGAACTGAGAAAAGCTGTCCCCACCATGCCCTGCCTCGATTGCAGATTTGTGAACAAAATTAATGGCACTATTTTAAGCCACTAAGTTGCTAGGTGTTCTCTGTTATATAGCAGTAGATCATCAGAACACCACCCAGTCAGACTGCACTGCCATTTTTACTCTGGGTTACATATATGGTTCCAAACAGGTGCTTGGGGGCCACTCTGCCTGGCAGTTGCCACACTTGAGTTCCAAACGGAGACCACAAAAGTCCCACTGTCACTGATATTCTCCTTCACCTCCGGGATCTCAGCCTAGAGTGGAGAGGCAAGAGTCTAGCTGTGTGTTTTCCCTCCCTCCCTCCCTCTCCCATCCTCGCCCGTTCCTCCATCTGGGCTGGAAGGGGCAGATAGCTCTCTTCCTGTATGGAAGGAACTGATCTCATAACAAAACCTCTTCCCTCTCAAGAAGGCACATGCCTCTCCACTTCCTTGGGGCCACAATGGCAGACGGAATGCTGGGAGAGACACTGATACAGCCATAAAAGAAAGTCCAAAGATATTTAACCTGCTACACCATTCAAATAAGTTATTGACCTTATTACACACTCACAGTGTGAGGAGCGCCCTCAAAAGGGTACAACATCCCACGGGAGGCAGAGGAGAAAGACCACACCTGCATGATTTTGTGTGTGAGGGGAACTAGATGTTCTGGCTACATTGTATTGTAACACAGTAAAAGTATAGAGGCCCGGACCCCAAAATGCCTTAATCTTATGGCCCACCTAAGATGTATTGAGAGGATTTTCCCCACATGCCGAGGAAATACAGTCTTTGCCTTCCATTCCATTTCCATATGCTGAATCCTCTTCACCTGCAGGAAGCTGGGCTACGTGGAGGCTCCTCCCTTGAAGGAAAGCTGCAGTAATCTCATCTTTGCTGACAAGTTCATCCTCACAGTGAGTTATCCTTTCACATTTCTATGGATGTAGATTTATCCAGAAATAACCCCATTTGTATAGCCTCATTCATGTTCTTTATCCCTGTAATTGTCAATAACTCCATGTTTTAGAATTGGCAGAAAGCTTCAACACTGCCATGGTGGACGCTTATTATTGTGACTGCCTGGTCCCTATTCTCTGAAGACTGCCCACCTCACACACAGGGTTTGCTTCCAACACACTCAGCGGCCATGTTTTTTTCCACATGACTCCGCTTTCCTGGCTGTAGCTGATTTGCCCAGGGGCAAACATATGATGAACACGCATGAGCTGGAGTCTTTATCTTCAAAATATAAATGAAGACATTCAGAAACTGGAAGTTAGTTGATGAGTTGCATTAATGGTAGAGGTCTGGTGGGAAGCATTAGGGTAGAGGAAACAGTGAGTTCCGATGGCCAGACCATTGCTGGGAACAAGTTGCGGCCCTCAGTGACTCCCCAAAGTGTTGGTGTGGATTCTCTTCTCCCATGATCTGCACTGATAATAGATATGACCCTCAAGTCCATGGGTTGGCAAATGGCCTTAGTTTGGGTCCCCCCAGAAGCAGATCCTAAGACAGAGATTTGAATGTAAGTGGTTTATTTGGGAAAGATCAGTAAGGGAATGAGGAAGTATATTATCAGGTTTCTCCAGAGAAACAGAACCAATCGGTGTGTGTGTGTGTCTGTGTGTGTGTTGCATACATGTGTATGTAGTGAGAGAGACCGATTTATTTTAAAGAATTGGCTCACATGATTGTGGGGGCTGGCAAGTCTGAAATGTGCAGGGCAGGCTGGCCGGCTGGAGGTCCAAGGAAGAGCTGATGTTGTAGCTCGAGTCCAAGGGCTGTGTGGAAATAGAATTCCTTATTGCTTGCAGGGAGGTCAGTCTTTATTCTGTTAAGGCCAGTAGCTGATTAATGAGGCCTCCTTGCCCCCCTCACACTATGCAGGGTACTCTGCTTTACTCAAAGACCACTGATTTAAATATTAAGTGCATCTAAAAAAATACCTTTACAACAACACTTAGACTAGTGTTTGACCAAAAACTGGGCACCATGGCCTAGCCAAGTTGGTCCCTAAAGTTAACCGACAACAGAAGTGAGACAGAGAAGGGAAGGCAGCCAGTAACAGGTACATTATCAAGCCAGTTATCACTATGAGCAACTGAAACTAATCTCACTTGGAAGCTCTGGAAGATGCTAGAGAAAATACATCTTACCCTGAATACATTCTACCTGAGGGGCGAGGGAGTTGGGGTATTTATCCACCAAGTCCTGACCGTCACTGATGGAGGGCTGCTGTGGGGAGGCGGCACCGATTCTGCAGCCCTCTGGGCCTGCTGCATGCTCAGGTATAGTAAATGACAGCAGCCAGAGAAGGCCCACAGGGGATGAGACACAGGTGCATGTGGTAGGGAAGTGGGCTGACATGCACAGGAGAGGTAAATGTTAAGGGGAGGTTAAGTGGGGTACCCATGGAATCTGCTACATTATCATAACACTGACACCCACAGAATCCCAATTTTGTTTGGGGTGATGATGTACCTAGTTAAACTGCTTACTCCCAGACTCCTTTGCAGCTATACACAAGCAAAGGACCCAGTTTCAGCCGAAGAGGAGATGTAGGTGGAAGTTACTAAGTAGGACTCTCAGGAAAGTTGTCCTTTTATTTTTTGTTTCACTTCATTTCATTTCGTTTTGTTTTGTTTTAAGGGGAAAGACTTAGCAAGCATGAGCCCTCTGATTTATGTCATTGGCTCATCTCCTGTCATCCTGCCTGGGACATGGTCATAATTTAAGGGCATAATAGCAGGTGGAGTAGCCATCTTGTGTCCATGTGAGGTTGGCAGAACAAGGAGTGAGAAACAGTCTCTAACCCTGATGATTTTCTGAAGCAAATGCACCAGTTCTATTTGAAGACTTCTTATAGAAGAAAGATAAAGGCCTTTGTCCTTAGGCCACTGGAATCTGGTTTCTGTTCCATCTGGCCAAATGCAATCTGGGCTGATGGGAAGTAGCAGAAAAAAATGCACAATTAATGAGGCTGCAATTAGTATTCTAAATATTTATCTATATCTCCTGCTAGAATGCAAGCTTCCTGAGGGTACTCATTTTGTTTATTCATTTATTACTGTATCCCCAATACTGAGCAGTGTAGCCGCCCAGTAAGTCCCTGCTGAATAAAGGAATAAATGAACAAAGAACTTAGGCTCGGCTCTGGCCGCTTCACACATATTGCTTTATTTCCCCAGCAAGATTATTCCTCAAGCTCTGCTGTCCTTGGCGTCCTCCAAAGCACAGGGCACAAAGGCGGAGCATACTTGAATGATTGCATGCCAGTGCAGTCAGCCACCTGCTGTGTGACCTTGGCCACGTCACTGCTCTTTGTGAGCCTACTTCCTCTCTGGAAAATGGGAAGAATGCCTACCTCACAGGGTTTGCTGTGGAGATTCAGAACGACTACGTCTGTGTCTTAGATTGGGTGTATATAGTTGATCTGGGAGGTGAGCTCAGGGAGCAGGAGTGAGGTGGCAGAGGGAAAGAAAAACAAGGGAAGGAGGAAAAGCCACAATCAGAACTGACTATTGAGGTCTTCGGGGTTTTATTCTCCAGGAGTCGAGTTGAGCATTCGCCCTCAGTAGAATTCTCAGCCCCCGCATTTCTGGACTTGGCCTCCAGGCCGAGTGGGTTCCCATGCCTTACAAAGGCCCTGAGGCAAAAAGAAAAAAAATGTTGAGATGCGTGCTGTGCGTTTAGAATGAGACCCTATTGCAGGGGGAGCCTGAAACTCACACAGGCCTCTCTGTCACCGCTGGGGCAGAAAGCAGAGGTGCTCCAAGAAGACGGGACTTGGGGCGCCTAAAATATGTGCTACAGCGTGTAAAGAGCCCGATCTCTTAGAACCTTCCATGTGGCCCAACCTGAGAGAGGTGAATCTACCAGGTGTTGCTGAAGATGTGAAAAGAGGGGCGTCTCCTGCAGGTGGGTGGGTGTGTAAACCTCAGCAGCTTTTCTGCAGAACACTCTGATTTTGCAGTTTAGTTGGCAAAGGCCCTGTGATCTGGTGACCTCCCTGTCAGGTGCCAAGCCCAGAGGGACTGTCCCATGTACAGGTCCAGAAGGACATCTTTATAAAAACGTCACTGTTGAGCCGCTGTTGGGGAGGACTCGGAGAAGAGTTGGACACAACCTGGGTGCCCAGCCTCCGGGGAATGGGTATGAAAAATAAGGCAGAGGTAGGCGTTACGAAATGTCATGCAGCAGAAAGAAGGAACACTCTCCATCAACACACGATAGTGGCGGTAGCTTTTCGTGACAGAGTGTGGAGTGCAAAAAGGTCAGAAAATGAACCAGGTGGGGCACCTGGATGGCTCAGTCAGTGAAGCGTCCGACTCTTGATTTCAGCTCAGGTCGTGATCTCAGGGTCCGGGGAATCGAGCCCTGCGTAGGGCTCCACGCTCAGCAGGGAATCTGCTTGCCCCTCGCCCTCTGCCCCTCCCCCACTTGTGCTTCCCTCCCCCCATCTCAAGTAAATAAATAAAATCTTGAGAAAAAAAAGAAAATGAACGAGGTGTATAGCATGATACCAGTCACATAAACTTCAAACCCACTGGCAGAAAGGCAATGCCTGATTTCTCTGGAGAGGTGCCTATATAAGGACCCATCCCAGGCACAGAGGACTCACCTGTGCTAGGGAGAGAGGTGAGGGTGTGGATTACAGATGATGGGGGAGGCGGGGAGGGAAAGGGCCGCAAGCAGGCCTTACCTGGCCCTGGATTCATTATGTGCTCTGAACCAGGGAGTATGATTAACCACCTCCCAGTACCTGGAGTCCTAAATAGATTTTTTTAAGTAAATAAAGTGCCTGGAACACAGTAGGTGTTCAATAAATGGCTGCTAAGAATGTGGCTGCAGGGACAATTGAGCAATTTTCCACAAAGAAGAACGCCTGACATCTCCCCTAGAAACCAGAAGGGCGGAAAAGGAATGGCTTTTTCCACTCTATGCCTCATATCTGGGGAGGAGGGTTAATATTAGGTCATTGGACCCCTAAGGGGAGGGGTCTGTCAATTTGGATTGGAAAAAATCTCGTATTTATTTTCACTAACCTCTGATTGCAATTTAGCAAGTCCACAGGTATATTAGTAGCATCTATGAGTTTATCACCAAGAGAAATCATAGATATTTTTATATCACATTATGGTTGTTATAGGTATCTTGAAATACGCTCGGCACTGCTTGGAAATTATGGTAGTTATTAGACCCACCACTGGATCATATTTAATGCCTTAATAAATGTGCATTTATCACATATCTGGTTTTTTTCATATTTTTATAACTGTATTTCAACCTAACAGGTTTTCTTTGTGATTTCCTGCATTTTATTTTATATACTTAACGCTATCATTCCGAGAAAAGGTCTGTAGATTTCCCCAAGTGTCAGAGGGGCCCAGGGCACAGCAAAGGTTAAGACCCCCTCCAAACATTTTATCTGTTCCTCCTTGAGCCAGAAGCGCAGTGGGAAAATTCACAATGAGGACCTGCCTTTGTCACCCTCACGGACAAGAATGAGTTAACTGATGGCCTCAGTGCTGGTGCCATACGGGTTCTCGGCCCTGCGGTGGGGGGAGGGCAGGGAAAAAAAAGATATATGGGAAGATTATTTCCCTGCTTCATCACATCACTGAACTTTACTTTTAAATAAAATTATTATTAAATAGAAACACCACGCTCATTTTTTTGCATTTAGGTGATATTCAGAAACATTGTCCCAGCAATTATTTTGTGCTGGGTAGGGCTGGAATGCTCTATTTTTCTGCGTGCAGTTGAACCTCTTCCAGGCATAGCCTTTCCCTGGGCTGTGGAGAGGTGTAGACAGTCTCTACTGTTTTCTTCCCCTTTCCCCACCCTGGAACCGACAGGCACCCCCTAATTTGGCCCAGAGTTCTCGCACTGGTCTTGGGGTACCTTGCTCTGATGGGGAGAAAAGTCCCACCCCCATAATTGTACCATTTGTGTCGGAAGGCACCCCAGGGAGAGACTCTCTCTTCTTTGGACGCATCCCAGCCATTCAGACCTGGGCTGAGTTTGGGTTCTCCCCCAAGCAGACCCTGACATGGGGATTCCAGCACGACTAGCTTCTTCGGGAAATAACTGGAAGCCGCGGTGGAGGCGGGGGGCAGCAAGACAAGAAAGGGAAGACAACCAGGGACAGTTGCGTTATTCATCCGGCCTCCGCGGTACATAGACAACTGCATTGCAATATCCTGCGGGATCTCCGGGGAAAATGTTGAACACAGGCCTCCAAGCCTTATCCCACCCAAGGGGCCAGGGAGTGGGGGCATTTATACACCAACCCCCAGAGTCACTGCTTGAGGGCTGCTCCCAGGGGGGTGTTGCTCCTCAGTACTTCCAGCTCACACAGACCAAGAGGCCCTTGCAGTGTTGAAAGAATTCTCGGGCACAGAGCCACAGATCCTAACTCTTAGGGACGCAGGAAGCCATTGGACTCAGGAAGGCGGATGGGGAGATGGCGGGGCACTTAGAGTATCTGCGGCAGGCCCAGGGCTTGCAAGCCATCTGCTGCTCCTTGGGGTGACAGCCTCTCTCTCTCTCTGGCTCAGTTTCCCCACCTCCACAAGAGGGAAGGGTTCTCCAAGGGTCACACACTGGAAGCCTGCAAGCCAGCTGAGGTTCTGGGGTGCGTTTTGTTTGGTCCACATGGCTTCTTAAAAATTTTATGACAGAACCAACTTAAAATGAAGAGGTTTCCCAGAAAAAACACTTTTAATTTTCCTGAGAAGAATTGAGCTGGCCACACCAGATGCCAAACCAGATGATCCCCGATACCATATGGTTCTGGAAACCTAGACTTTTTTTTCTGCCCAAAGTCAAGAGGTTTGAGCTTTTGCAGCTTGCCAACAAATTTGCTCCTGGCCCCCCATCTGAAAGTGTCTCTTGTTTGTTCTGTTTTGTTTGTGGGGAACCCGGCAGCTCTCGGCCTTTTCACACAGTGGAGGGTGGGGATTTGGGTTGAAACTTCAGGTAGTCTCAGCCTGCCCGGCGAGGGCTGGGAGCCAGGATGTTTTAGCCTAAGTTGGCAGGCCGGCTGCTCACACGGAGGGTCCCCAGCATCCGTTCCCCGAGCCGGCGAGGCGGCTGTCTTCCTCCCTCCACACCTGCCCCTGAACTCAGGCCCAGGGACATTGTGTAACCCAGGAACGGCTCTGTCCCATGCCAAATAGGGGACCCCAAATTCCTCTGCTCTTTCCCGCATTCTCCTTCGGCTCCTTGCCCGCCAGATGATTCGGCTGCCTACAGCTCCAAGAATTTCTCCTTGGCTGTTGGGTTCCAGCCAACCCCCAGAGGCCACCAACTGTGCCCATCAACAGAAGTGGAAGTCGAGGGCTCTCAGCCCGTGGCTGCTCTGCCCTGGAAGGCAGCAGCTGATGACACAGGCTGGCCCCTGATTGCCAATCTAGATGGCGCTTTAAAACATCCCGTCCCCAGCCATCTCCTCCAACGCAGCTGTGATTAGTCTAGTCTCCTGGCCTGCGAGAAAAACTTCAGTGACTGAATAATAATGGGAACGCCGGTGTCAAAGGGTGGAGAGCCTGAATCCAGGGGTCTTTTGGAGCCAGATGAAGTTTTATTCATTCCGTGGGCATGAAGTAAAGGCTAACGGGATGGTCCAGGGGCAGCTCAGGTTTAATGTATGGATAAGAATCATCGGCTGGGTCATTTTCCTTTTTTAAGAACAGAAATGGGGACTGTTGAAATGATTTCTGAGTTCTTAGAAGCAATTTGAATTCTTGCCCGAGCCGGGAGCTGCCTTTCCAACCTGTGATTGAGACCACGGCTCGGGTATCAGACAGCTTGGCATTTGAATCAGTGCTCTAGCTGTGTGAACTTGGGCAAGGCCTAACCTCTCTGTGCCTCAGAATCATCGCCTGTAAAGCGGAGAAGATCATAAGGCCTTCCTCACGGAGCGGCTTGGAAGATTAGATGAGACATCCACGTAAAGCGCTCCAGACGGTCCCTTGTTCCGAGTCGGAATGCAGTAACTGTTACATATTATTGTTGTATCACTCTGAACGATTTTTTTTTTCAAGGATAGCACCAAGATTAACATCCGTTCTGGTTCTCAGTGACCAAAAAAAAAAAAAAATCCAAATTTCTGAGTAGTGGGGTCTGGATTGACGAGATCATACCTGCACGTTGCGTTGCTCCCGGCCCTTGTCACCGTAAATCCTATCAGCAGGGCAAAGGGGTGTAGTTCTCAGTGACAAAAGCCTGCCGCGGGCCTGGCGGCATGGCCCCGGCCTTGGCCGCTGGCCTGAGTCCAGAGGAAGGCAGGGGCCCGGCCACAGTGGAGCCGGGCTTTCGTGCAGTGCCCACAGGCCCAAGGAATTTGTGTATTCAGCTGGCCTCCCCACTCGTTTGCAGGTGGAGGGGAAACATCAGAATCCAATTTTTTGTCACCTTGTGAAATCATGAGCCTCCATTCCCGTTGCGTTGGTAGAATCAGACCGCAGCGGACACGTGGGGTGATGGCTGTTGCTGGGTTACTCCTTGTAAGTTCAAACAGTTCCACATGCTGAATGACAACATATTTGCCGTGACCTGGGTAAATTAAACCGATGCTTCCTGCCTAGGTAGACTTTGACGGGATTCGGTACATCTGCTTCTGATGAAGGGGTACCTCACTCGGTAAAGCTGGAAATAAAAACGCACAGCTCTACCTTACCAGTGGCTTTCCCTCCTCCCTCCCCTTTCCCTCCTCCCTCCCTTCCCCCTTCTTTTCTCTTCTACTTTCTTCTCTCCCCTCCCTCCTTCCTTCGTCTCTCTTCCATCCTTTCATCTCTCCTGTCTATTTTTCTTTTCTTTCTTTTCCCTGCCATCTTTTTTTTCCTAAGAGGAGAAACAGCAGTGCTGAGCTGCTCTGTGTTCTTGGCGCCAGACCCCGATCCCCGTGTGTACACAGTCTGAGTCCTGTGTCCAAACATAAGACAGAAATGTGACGAGGGCCGGGCAGAGGAAGGGATTTGACAGGTCTTCTGCATCCCAAATCTCCAAGATGCAAAGGTAAAGTCAGGCTCTTTTCTTAAAGGTTAAATTTCACATTTTAATTGCCTCACGTGGAGGCTGCTCCGAGCTGGACTCCCACAGTTGGCTTGGCAGCCCTCCCAGTTCACTGAGGCTTAAGGCTGCGGAGCGCCTCCCTCCTCCCTCCAGCTCCATGAGAATTGGGGCACCGACAACACACACCAAGGAGTTGAACACTAAGTGAGTCTGCAGTGTTAGTGGGCTCTAATTTTAACCCCACATGCCTGTACCGAGTGGATGCTTGTGTCCCTGGGTAACAAACCACTCTAGGACATGGCAGATTAAAAGGACAATTATTACAGTCTCTTGGGTTCTGTGGGTTGACTGGACTCAGCTGGATGGTTCTCACTTGGGGTCTCTCAAGCCGTTGCAGCCAGATAGGAGCTGGGGCTGGAGTCGTCCAGAGGCTCAGCTGGGCTGGATGTCCACGATGGCGCATGCACGGGGCTGGTAGTTGGTGGGAGCTCAGCTGAGACTGTCCACCTGAGCGTCTACGTGTGGCCTCTGGGCTTCTCTTGGTATGGCGACTAAATTCCAAGAGTATCCTAAGAGAGAGCCCAAGAAGCTGAACCTTCCAAGAACAAAGATTCAAGAAGAGATACTCCAAAGGAATTAGGTGGAAAGCTGCCTGACCTTCGCTAACCCAGCCTAGAAGTCATGTAAGTATCACTTTCTCTGGGATCGACTGGTCAAAGGGTTCACAGAGCCCACTCAGATTCAAGGGGAGAGGACACAGACTCCAACTCTCAATGGAAAGAGTGCCAAAGAATCTGGGGGACGTATTGTAAAACTGCTACAACGTCAAAAACAACAACATCAACAACTCTGCTCACTGCCTTTAACTCCAAGGCCCTGATTACCCTAAAGTCTAAATCACCCTCTCTCTGCTACTGATGTCAGAAAGTGGAGCATTTGAGGGGAAGAATGAATGGCACATTTCACTTCTGATCTTTCAGTTGTCCTTTTAGAACTCAGGTGACAACCCAGAAGCCCCCAGTGAGAGTGTAGTCTGAAATGGGTTTTAAAAAATTGATCCAATATTTTAGAAGTTGGAGATGCCATATGAAACTGAATTTCTAGCGTCTCTTAAAAAGTCAGATCTGACAATCTAGGCCTGGCAATCCCTTAAGGCAACAACAGCTGGAGCTTAATGGTGGCTGCCTCCTTTGCACAAGCCACTGCACACTGGGGAGCCCAGGGAGCCGCAGTCCCCACCCATCCTTATTGCCCCCAGCACTGAGACTGGATATCAGTGCCCATTTATCAGCACTGCTACACTGGTTTGATTTTTTTCTTGCCTTTGTTTTTATTTTAGTTAGGAAAACATTTCTCTTGGTACCATGTCTTTATCAGGAGCGGGAGAATACAATACTAGACCAATAGGGCCACATACCCAACACAAACTGGGAAAGGCATAAAAAACTTCCTATAGTGGGGGCATCTGGATGGCTCAGTCGGTTGGGTGTCCGACTTTTGATTTCAACTTGGGTTATGATATCGCGGTTGGAGTCGTGGGACCAAGCCCCTCACTGGGTTCACACACTGGACGTAGAGCCTACTTAAGATTCTCTCTCTCTCTCTCTCTCTCTCTCTCTCTCTCCCTCTGCCCCTCCCCTGCTCTCTCTAAAAAAATACCAAACTTCCTATGATGTGGTTAATACACACCAAAAAGAATCCGTGTTAACTTTCCTCACATTCTTTTCTCTCTCCTTCCTGCCTCTCCTTCCTCTCTCTCCTTTGTGTCTCTTCTTCCATCCCTTCTTCCCCCCCTTCCCCCTGTCCCCTTCTCCTTCTCTTCCTCTCTCTTTCTTTTCCTTCCAATAGTTCTCAGGAGAATGGGGAGACCTGATCAACTCTTGTCAATCACCCTGAGTTGATTTCATTTTGAGTCAGATGCTATTACTTGAGTTAAAACAGTTTTTCTCTGTCCTGCTGTCTGTCTTTTACATGACAGCCAACAAAATAAACATTCAGGACCTCAAAACACTATCTTTGGTATAATAGACACATCAAAAGGCCTCCTGGACAAGCCTAACGTGGTTTCCCAAATGACGTGGGTGGCCTGCCCTCCCCAGGCAGAGGCCCCTGGCCAGCCGGGCCCTGGGCCCTTTATGGCTGTGTTTATGTTCCAGGCCAGGAGGGAACAACCACTCTGACTGCTTGTGCAAAGTGTAGCCAACTAGGAGACAATGGATACATGCTTTTCATTCTGTTGTTTTGTTTTGTTTTGTTTTGACTGACAACTCTGTCGTGTCCACATTTAGTGTTCCACACTTGGCTGTAGTGTCTAGCCCCCTTGGCCTGACAGTGGCCTGTCACCTCCCCACGCTTGGCTCGGGACCTTTCTGTTCCATCCACCATTTCAGCCTTTTTCTGATCATTTCCGGGAGACATCTGCTTTTTTCCTCCTCCTCCCCCACGCCCTGTCCAGTTCTTTCTCTTTCTTTCCCCCATCCCCACCCAGAAGTGTGGGCCCAACCCTCTGCCCCTGGTTCACAGCTCTTTGGCCCTGGTTCATCACTGCAGAAGATCATTTTTGCAAATGCTTATGTTCCTTTACCATACACAACCATCTTCAGAACTTTCCTCCTGGATGTCTTTAAGGAGGAGGAGTTCTTTTGGGAAGGAGCCTCATCGCATCCAAGTCCTTAAGTAGTCATAAGAAGAACAAGGGAGGGAGAACACCTGGATGGCAGAGCCCCTGTCCTCCTGGGGCCAGGAGCCCTGCAGCCACACCCATACTACGACACAGAGGAGCCAAGGACGGGTGAGGGGGCTGCTCACTTGTCCCCATGTCAAGAAAACAGATGTTTGGGCTGAAGTTTTCCCTTCAAGAATGTTCTGATTTGGGAAGGAAGCATTTTTCTGAATCATTTCCTCAGGGGAAACCACTCAGCTCTCTCAGGGAAGAAAATATTCTTCCTTTTGAGCCCAGGATGCCACTTTGACTCATAGAGGAGATGTGCCTGTGTATTAATGAAACTGTGGTCCCGACTCCTGTGAAAATCAGCTTGCACGAATGTGTGTGTGTGTGTGCGCACGCACATGCACGTGCACAGGAGTCTGCGTGCATGCGTGTGCATGCAAGTCTGCATTTGTATGTGCACACGTATCTGCAATTCAAGAGTGTACGTGTGCGTCAGCCTCTGTGTGTGTGTGTGTGTGTGTGTGTGTGTGTGTGTGTGTGTGTACACATGGGCCCTGGTGTATCATAACAGATCACAGAGACGCCTAAATAGAAAGAAGAAGGCAGCCTGCTGAAGGGTGAGCTTTCAGGGGTGCGGGGGATTCCGCACAGGGCCCTCCCTATCACACCTCTTGCACGGCTGAAAGCCCCCGGGCACGGGGCACCATGTCCATCACTGGCGGAGGCAGGTAAGACTGTCCCCCAGCCTGCATCCCCCCTTCCCCAGGGGGACCTCATGCCCCTGCTGCCCCTCCCCCCACCCCTGCTCAGAGCCTCCCTAGACTCCGCACTGCCCCCGAAGCCTGGGCATTTCCTATTTTATAATATAAAGAATTCAAGAATGAGGGAGTTGACCAAAAAGGAAATGATTTGAATTCAAGGATTTGGAGCAGGGACCCTAAATTTTCTGAGCTTCAGTGTCCTCATGACATGAAGATAATAATGCCTTTTCCTTGAAAGTTGGTGTGTGTGGAGCTGGTTAGTAGACGTGTGTAAAGTTAGCCTAATATACTGACTGAAGCCAAGGGGTGGGAGTAATAGGAAACAGAATTTTTCTCCAACACCTGCCTTCACACCTGTGACCGTCAGCTCCCCCCTCTCTATCCCTTGACATCTTTATCAACTCTCACACCTCCCAGTACCTTTGGGGGTTAAATTGCCCAGACGGATCCTCTCAGGCTTGGCCTGAGACTCGGGGACCCACACTGGGGACCCATTTTATCCTTCCACTAGTCCATCCCCTTGGCTGTTTCTGGGCCCTCCCTTCCTCCCCTCCTCCCTCCCTCCCTCCCTCCCTTCCTCCCTTCCTTCTTTCCCTCCTTCCTTCCTTCCCTCCCTGACACACTGGCATCTGCAGGGGAGAAATGGGGGAGAAGAATGCAGTCATACCTGACCAGCCCTCCCATAATCCCATGATGGGCTCTCTCCAAAAGGGCCCGGATGATGCCCTCTCGTGGGGCATATTTATGAGGCCTTGGGAGGCCCTGCCCGGCCCTGAGCACTGCGCTGTGCCACACCCTCAGCTCACCTCACGTGGCACCCCCCAATTCCTGCCCACCGTGACTCACCCTTGGCCTCTTGCTGCTGCCGCCTCCCCAGGAGGTAGCTTACCTTCTGCAGGACCCGCTCGGTCGCCCCAGAGGCTCACACCCTCGCCACTCCAAGTTCTGGGAGTCACGTCTTGCTACCCCTCTTGCCCTCTCTCCCTCAGCTGCCATCATGGATGATTCCAGCTACCCTTCATCCTTCCAGATTCTCCAGGCAGGAAGCAGGTGCTGGTCTCTGCTCTCCTGGGCCCCCCACTTCCTAGGACCAGGTCAGGCCCTCCCAGGAATTGCAGGGCACTGCGGTGGGCAGCACGAAAGACTCATCAGCTCAGATCACACGTCTGAGGAGGGTCGCCAGCCACCCCTTCTGGCAGGTTCTCACTGCACAGGTGACAACAGTCCTCCTGAAGACCCCGATTTGGCTGGTGGCATGGGGTGGGGGGGGGGGGTCGGAAGGGAAATGTGGGAAGGGCAGGAAAAATGCCATAACGCTTCTCTCCAGGTGAATCCCACCCCCCCCAAGACACACACCTGTATAACTCCTTCACATTTTGAGGCGGCCTGCTCACACAGGCCAACAGCTGTGGGAGGGAGAGGTTTACGGGGCAGGTTTGCACTTGCACACCTCTCTAGAGAGCCCAGAGTTTGAGGCAAAGTTGAGTGTGTGGTTGAGAGTTGAAAGTGCAGCCGGAGGGACAGTGTCTGAGCCCACAGCGCCTGAGAAAACACCAGGGGCAGGGTAGGCACTTAAGGGTCGTTGGAAGACCGAACGAATGGGGGAGGAAGGCAAGCTAGCTATGAATGCGGAGCTAGGAGAATGTAAGCCTCGGGGAAACTCTTCAGAACCAAAAAAAGCGGGGGTGGGGGGGGAAGAAGATTGGAAGAACAAGTTCCTTATTATTCAGATTCCAAAAATCTGAATTCTATGGCCTGACCCTAATTCTGAAGTTTCATGAACCAAACTCCATGCAACTCGATCTATTGCTAGTCCATATCTTCTTTTGATGAAGACATAGCCCTTATTTTCAAATGGAATTTGCTGAGGAAGCAGGACCCACTTTAGAGAAATTAGGGAGGACCACCAGTTTAATCCAAGACTGATTTCAGAAAACCGAAGCCCCCCAGAGCTAACTAAAGAGGCTTCAGCTGGGGCGCCTGGGTGGCTCAGTCGGTTAAGCGTCTGCCCTGGGCTCAAGTTATGATCCCAGGGTCCTGGGATCGAGCCCCACATCAGGCTGGGAGTCTGCTTCTTCCTCTCCCTCTGCCTGCCACTCCCCTTGCTTGTTCCCCCCCTCTCTGTCAAATACATAAATAAATAAATAAAATCTTTAAGAAAACCAAAGAGGCTTCAGCTGAGGAAGCTGAGGTGGTTCAGAGGCCCTAGGGCACACAGCCCGGGCAGGGCTCCGGAGGAATGGCAGCCAAGAGCTGGGAGGACAGAAGCCGGGGTCAGGGCCTTCTAGCTCACCAAGCCACAGGCCCCCGTCTGCACTTCTGCCTGACAGAGACCAGCCGTTCATCACCCCTTCGACTAAGCTCCCTGGGTCCCGATTTCAAGGTGCTAAGAAAGGGCCTCACTTCTGCCAGCTATGCCTCCTGTCCTTCAGCTCTAGATGGACGGTGCAGTCTCAGAGCCACCAGGCAGGGCTCGTGGGAGGAAACAGAGAAAAAAGGGATGGGCCTTCATGGAAAGCCTCACCCCTGCATCCCCACTTCCCAGCCCTGGAGCAGCCTGGAGAGACAGAAAGGACTCGAACTCTATGCCTCTTTTGCTCATCTCAGAGCTGTAGGGAGTAGAGGGCACCAAGTTTGAACACTGTGCTCCTCCAGAGCCCCTGAGTCCATCACCACACCACCCCCCTGCCTAGATTCTTTAAAGGAATCCTCAGCAGCCCTCTCTTCTTTGCCTTCAGCAAAACCACGAACTCAAAAAACAAAACAAAACACACACACGCACACACACACAAACCCAGCATTGAACATTTTAAGGCAAATTTTTCTGTAATTCCCTCATAATACCAAAAATCATTCAAAGCCACTTTACTGTCAGAAAAGAAATATCTGTGCATACAGTTAGATCATTTAAGCCAAATGCCTTTTTAACAACATTTCCCAATTAAATATTCAGCAGAGATAATGTTAAGTCTGACGCATTACATCCAGTTTAAAAAAAAAAATCAGCATGAAGGAATCCAAAATGTGGAATATAAGAAATTAAAATGAAAGTACCACAGCATCCGATGCTTGTCCATAAGGGCAGAACCACAGGTCAAAGTCACATCTCTCTGGATTTGCTGGCATTTAACTAGATGCAAAATGTCAGCACAGAAAATGGCTTGTTCAATGCAAATATTAACAAGACAGGAGTGTGTCAGTGTGTAAATGGAGCTTCAGCCCGCCGCGGCCTTTCTGACTCACCATTCACAGGCAGTTTGAGGTAGCAAAGGAACTTTCTTTTTGCTTGTTGTCACCCTCTTTGCTGGGGTTGAAGCTGCAGGACATTTGTTTCATGGGAGAAAGGGAAGACAGAGTCAGGAACCACTAAGTAAAATGTTTCTGTTTGCCGGTAGTGGACTCAGTTTTATCCTATCCTATCATATCCTAACCTATCCTATCCTATCCTATCCTATCCTATCCTATCCTATCCTATCCTAACTTATCCTATCCTAACCTATCCTAACCTATCCTATCCTATCAAACCTATCCTATCCTATCCTATCCTATCCTATCCTATCCTATCCTAACCTGTCCTAACCTATCCTATCCTATCCTAACCTATCCTATCCTGTCCTATCTTAACCTATCCTATCCTGTCCTATCCTATCCTAACCTATCCTAACCTATCCTATCCTAACCTATCCTAACCTATCCTATCCTATCCTATGCTATCCTATCCTATCCTATCCTATCCTATCCTATCCTATCCTAACCTGTCCTAACCTATCCTGACCTATCCTATGCTATCTTATCCTAACCTATC